>NC_083767.1:64484457-64494457 GCF_963514075.1 Conger conger | reverse complement strand
GAGAGAGGGCGTGTTCACACACAGGTGAGAGAGAGAGGGCGTGTTCACACACAGGTGAGAGAGAGAGGGCGTGTTCACACACAGGTGAGAGAGAGAGGCGTGTTCACACACAGGTGAGAGAGAGAGGGCGTGTTCACACACAGGTGAGAGAGAGAGGGCGTGTTCACACACAGGTGAGAGAGAGAGAGAGAGGGCTGTGTTCACACACAGGTGTAGAGAGAGGGCGTGTTCACACACAGGTGAGAGAGAGGGCGTGTTCACACACAGGTGAGAGAGAGAGGGCGTGTTCACACACAGGTGAGAGAGAGAGAGAGAGGGCGTGTTCACACACAGGTGAGAGAGAGAGAGAGGGCGTGTTCACACACAGGTGAGAGAGAGAGAGAGAGGGCGTGTTCACACACAGGTGAGAGAGAGAGAGAGAGGGCGTGTTCACACACAGGTGAGAGAGAGAGAGAGAGAGGGTGTGTTCACACACAGGTGAGAGAGAGGCGTGTTCACACACAGGTGAGAGAGAGAGGGCGTGTTCACACACAGGTGAGAGAGAGAGGGCGTGTTCACACACAGGTGAGAGAGAGAGGGCGTGTTCACACACAGGTGAGAGAGAGAGGGCGTGTTCACACACAGGTGAGAGAGAGAGGGCGTGTTCACACACAGGTGAGAGAGAGAGAGAGAGGGCGTGTTCACACACAGGTGAGAGAGAGAGAGAGAGAGAGGGCGTGTTCACACACAGGTGAGAGAGAGAGAGGCGTGTTCACACACAGGTGAGAGAGAGAGAGAGAGAGGGCGGTGTTCACACACAGGTGAGAGAGAGGAGGGCGTGTTCACACACAGGTGAGAGAGAGAGGGCGTGTTCACACACAGGTGAGAGAGAGAGGGCGTGTTCACACACAGGTGAGAGAGAGAGAGGGCGTGTTCACACACAGGTGAGAGAGAGAGGGCGTGTTCACACACAGGTGAGAGAGAGGGCGTGTTCACACACAGGTGAGAGAGAGAGGGCGTGTTCACACAGGTGAGAGGAAGAGAGGGCGTGTTCACACACAGGTGAGAGAGAGAGAGGGCGTGTTCACACACAGGTGAGAGAGAGAGAGGGTGTGTTCACACACAGGTGAGTGAGAGAGAGAGAGAGAGAGGGCGTGTTCACACACAGGTGAGAGAGAGAGAGAGAGAGAGAGGGCATGTTCACACACAGGTGAGTGAGAGAGAGAGAGAGAGAGGGCGTGTTCACACACAGGTGAGAGAGAGAGAGAGAGAGGGCGTGTTCACACACAGGTGAGAGAGAGAGGGCGTGTTCACACACAGGTGAGAGAGAGAGGGCGTGTTCACACAGGTGAGAGAGAGGGTGTGTTCACACAGGTGAGAGAGAGAGGGAGTGTTCACACACAGGTGAGAGAGAGAGAGGGCGTGTTCACACACAGGTGAGAGAGAGAGAGAGTGTGTGTTCACACACAGGTGAGAGAGAGAGAGAGAGGGCGTGTTCACACAGGTGAGAGAGAGAGAGAGAGGCGTGTTCACACACAGGTGAGAGAGAGAGAGAGAGGGCGTGTTCACACACAGGTGAGAGAGAGAGAGAGTGTGTGTTCACACACAGGTGAGAGAGGGAGAGAGTGTCGTGTTCACACACAGGTGAGAGAGAGAGAGAGAGGGCGTGTTCACACACAGGTGAGAGAGAGAGAGAGAGGGCGTGTTCACACACAGGTGAGAGAGAGAGAGAGAGAGAGGGTGTGTTCACACACAGGTGAGAGAGAGAGAGAGAGAGAGAGAGAGGGCATGTTCACACACAGGTGAGAGAGAGAGGAGGGCGTGTTCACACACAGGTGAGAGAGAGGGCGTGTTCACACAGGTGAGAGAGAGGGCGTGTTCACACAGGTGAGAGAGAGGTGTGTTCACACAGGTGAGAGAGAGAGGGCGTGTTCACACAGGTGAGAGAGAGAGGGTGTGTTCACACACAGGTGAGAGAGAGAGAGAGGGCGTGTTCACACACAGGTGAGAGACAGAGGCATGTTCACACAGAGGTTAGAGAGAAAGACAGGGTGTGTTTCACACACAGGTGAGAGAGAGAGGGCGTGTTCACACATCTGAGAGAGGCGTGTTCACACACAGGTGAGAGAAGAGAGACAGGGCGTGTTCCTGCTGTATCAGAGTGAGTTCCTGCTGTCTCAGAGTGAGTTCTGCTGTATCAGAGTGAGTTCCTGCTGTCTCAGAGTATCGTGTGTTCTCGGTCCTCACAGCAGGTCTAACCAGCTGGTGTGCAGGCTGCTGGCTGTGGAGAGGCAGTATGTTTGCCCTCCTGAGGGGGGTGGAGGAGAGCTACCTGCCCTATTGGATGCCGAGGACACGCCCCCCCACCTGCGGGGCCAGGGACACGCCCTCTTCTCCAACTGGCCAGCCCTGAGCGCCTTCACACGCAGTACCTCCTCCCAACCATGGAGGGCGCTCTCACACAGACACTCCTGCTGCAGGACTGCTTCAGCAAATATGTATGTGTGTATGTGTGTGCATTGGGCTGTGTGTTTGTGTGTGTATGTGTGTGCATTGGGCTGTGTATGTGTGTGTGTATCTGTGTGCATTGGGCTGTGTGTTTGTGTGTGTATCTGTGTGCATTGGGCTGTGTTTGTGTGTGTATGTGTGTGCATTGGGCTGTGTGTTTGTGTGTGTATGTGTGTGCACTGGGCTGTGTGTGTGTGTGTGTGTGTGTGGTGTGTGTGTGTGTGTGTGTGTGTATGTGTGTGCATTGGGCTGTGTGGTCGTGTGTGCATTGGGCTGTGTGTTTGTGTGTGTATGTGTGTGCACTGGGCTGTGTGTGTGTGTGTGTGTGTGTGTGTGTATGTGTGTGCATTGGGCTGTGTGTTTGTGTGTGTATGTGTGTGCACTGGGCTGTGTGTGTGTGTGTGTGTGTGTGTGTGTGTGTGTATGTGGTGCATTGGGCCTGTGTGTTTGTGTGTGTATGTGTGCATTGGCTGTGTGTTTGTGTGTGTATGTGTGTGCATTGGGCTGTGTGTTTGTGTGTGTATCTGTGTGCATTGGGCTGTGTGTTTGTGTGTGTATCTGTGTGCATTGGGCTGTGTGTTTGTGTGTGTATCTGTGTGCATTGGGCTGTGTGTTTGTGTGTGTATCTGTGTGCATTGGGCTGTGTGTTTGTGTGTGTATGTGTGTGCATTGGGCTGTGTGTTTGTGTGTGTATCTGTGTGCATTGGGCTGTGTGTGTGTGTGTGTATGTGTGTGCACTGGGCTGTGTGTGGTTTGTGTGTGTATGTGTGTGCACTGGGCTGTGTGTGTGTGTGTGTATCTGTGTGCATTGGGCTGTGTGTTTGTGTGTGTATCTGTGTGCATTGGGCTGTGTGTTTGTGTGTGTATCTGTGTGCATTGGCTGTGTGTTTGTGTGTGTATCTGTGTGCATTGGGCTGTGTTTGTGTGTGTATGTGTGTGCATTGGGCTGTGTGTTTGTGTGTGTATCTGTGTGCATTGGGCTGTGTGTTTGTGTGTGTATCTGTGTGCATTGGGCTGTGTGTTTGTGTGTGTATCTGTGTGCATTGGGCTGTGTTTGTGTGTGTATGTGTGTGCATTGGGCTGTGTGTTTGTGTGTGTGTGTATGTGTGTGCATTGGGCTGTGTGTTTGTGTGTGTATGTGTGTGCACTGGGCTGTGTGTGTGTGTGTGTGTGTGTGTGTGTGTGTGTATGTGTGTGCATTGGGCTGTGTGTTTGTGTGTGTATATGTGTGCATTGGGCTGTGTGTTTGTGTGTGTATCTGTGTGCATTGGGCTGTGTGTTTGTGTGTGTATCTGTGTGCATTGGGCTGTGTGTTTGTGAGTGTTTCTGTGTGCATTGGGCTGTGTGTTTGTGTGTGTATGTGTGTGCATTGGGCTGTGTGTTTGTGTGTGCATTGGGCTGTGTGTTTGTGTGTGTATCTGTGTGCATTGGGCTGTGTGTTTGTGTGTGCATTGGGCTGTGTGTTTGTGTGTGTATGTGTGTGCATTGGGCTGTGTGTTTGTGTGTGTATCTGTGTGCATTGGGCTGTGTGTTTGTGTGTGCATTGGGCTGTGTGTTTGTGTGTGTATGTGTGTGCACTGGGCTGTGTGTGTGTGTGTGTATCTGTGTGCATTGGGCTGTGTGTTTGTGTGTGTATCTGTGTGCATTGGGCTGTGTGTTTGTGTGTGTGTATCTGTGTGCATTGGGCTGTGTGTTTGTGTGTGTGTATCTGTGTGCATTGGGCTGTGTGTTTGTGTGTGTATCTGTGTGTTCATGTGCATGTGCTTGGACAAATGATGAGCATTATTCTCTGTGTAATGCAGAATCTAACAGCACTGTGTTTGTGTATTTTAAGCAATAAAGTATGTATAAGGTTTTTAATAAGCCATATACATTAATTTATTTGCCTCTCTACTCTACTTAATCTCTCTCCCTCTCCCTCTCCCTCTCTCTCTCCGTCCAGAAAGTGCAGTTCCTTCAGTACTCTCAGTACATCAGAACCATGCCAGAAGCAGACACTGTGCTGGTCAGCCAGGCAGCAGATTTCTTCAAGGTAAGAACACTGCAGGTGTGCAGGTGTGCAGGTGTGAGAGCTCGTATATATTATACTAGATCACAGATATTCACATTTTTACTATCCTGTAGGTTTTACTATCCTGTAGGTTTTCACTCCAAGCCTGACATACAGGGAGACCTCCCACCACACACACACACACACACACACACACACACACACACACACACTCACTCACTCACACACACACACACACACTCACACACACACCCACAGCCAGCCACACACACACACACACACACACACACACACTCATACACACAGACACGCACACGGACACACGCATACACTCACACTCACACTCACACTCACACAATCTCACACACACACACACACACACACACACACAGACACACAAGACACACACAGACACACACACAGTAGTTGCTGATGCTCCTCTCCCCCCAGATGAAGCTGCCTGCCCTGGCCACGCCCCCCCTGGCGTTCCCAGCCTGCCTGCAGGCCCCGGTGCAGCAGCTGGCTCACTACTGCCACCTGCTGGAGGAGCTGACCCGCCTCAGCCCCGGCCCTGACTCCGCCCTCTCCACCCTCCAGCACATCCAGCAGCAGGGCCAGGACCTCAGGGCCAGTGACCTCATCATGGGGTGTCCGGTGAGAAGGCCTGATCTCCGGTTAACCTTCATATTGTTCAGATTTCATGACCCGTTTGACATTTGGAGTGAAATTGAGCCCCAATAACAGTTGAAATGAACACAAAAATATTGTAATAGAAAAATTTGCCTTCTGTGCACTGAATTACACACACACACACACACACACACATAATCTCACACTGTACAAATGCATATATAGCACTGTATTCATTCCTGATTCCAATACCCTGATATTCTCTCTCCCTCTCTCTCTCAGGTGGCGGTGTGTGAGCGGGGGGAGTTGGTGAGGCAGGGGGAGCTGATGGTGTTTGGGGGCGTCAGGCTGAGGAAGAGTGGGGTACGGAGGGTGTTTCTGTACCAGAACATCCTCATCTTCACCAAGCCGAAAACCTCTGGAGGCTCACACACCGTCTACAACTACAAACACAGCGTCAAGGTGAGCCATACACACACACACACACACACACCGTCTACAACTACAAACACAGCATCAAGGTGAGCCATACATACACACACACACACACACACACACACACACACCGTCTACAACTACAAACACAGCATCAAGGTGAGCCACACACACACACACACACACACACCGTCTACAACTACAAACACAGCATCAAGGTGAGCCATACATACACACACACACACACACACACACACACACACCGTCTACAACTACAAACACAGCGTCAAGGTGAACCATACACACACACACACGTCTACAACTACAAACACAGCATCAAGGTGAACCATACACACACACACACACACGTCTACAACTACAAACACAGCGTCAAGGTGAGCCATACACACACACACACACACACACACACACACACACACACACACACCGTCTACAACTACAAACACAGCGTCAAGGTGAGCCATACACACACACACACACACACACACACACACACACACACCGTCTACAACTACAAACACAGCATCAAGGTGAGCCACACACACACACACACACACACACACACACACACCGTCTACAACTACAAACACAGCATCAAGGTGAGCCATACACACACACACACACACACACACACACACACACTGTCTACAACTACAAACACAGCATCAAGGTGAGCCATACACACACACACACACACACACACACACACATACCGTCTACAACCACAAACACAGCATCAAGGTGAGTTACACATGCAGACTTCCTGTACAACATCCGGAGAATCCAACAGACTCATCTCTTCAGGCTGCACCTTTCCCTCCCTAGCTCACCACCATGATCAGCCTTATATATGCCACAGACTATAATGGCACTTATATAGTTACATATAGATATTGTTGTGTGGTATTGTATTAGCTATTGTATTGTTGTACTCGGGGTATTCTAGCTGCCAACCGTGGTATTTGATTATTTGATTATTTGATTATTTGATTATTTGATTATGCTTATGATTATATTATTATTAGGTCCCTTTGGCTGTGGCACCGGCCGGTGTGCTGTGCATCCTCTCCTAGACTATTAAAGCATTTTTGTTATCGGATAATTTTTTTAAATATTTGATATGAATTTGTTAAAGTAAAGTGATGTTTTCACATTTTTCACAGTGTAGGAGAAAGTGCATCTCTGTCGCCACCTCAGGTGTCATACAGTGACCACCTTTTCTTTGCTCTTCTGGTAGCCAGGATGTTTTGTGTCTGCCCTTTTCGATGGCTAGACTGGGGGCACTGAGGCTGTGTCTGTTTGCTCTCTCAGACAGGGAGATGGGTGTGTTTGCTCTCTCAGACAGGGGAGATGGGTGTGTTTGCTCTCTCAGACAGGGAGATGGGTGTGTTTGCTCTCTCAGACAGGGGAGATGGGTGTGTTTGCTCTCTCAGACAGGGAGATGGGTGCGTTTGCTCTCTCAGACAGGGAGATGGGTGTGTTTGCTCTCTCAGACAGGGAGATGGGTGTGTTTGCTCTCTCAGACAGGGAGATGGGTGTGTTTGCTCTCTCAGACAGGGAGATGGGTGTGTTTGCTCTCTCAGACAGGGGAGATGGGTGTGTTTGCTCTCTCAGACAGGGAGATGGGTGTGTTTGCTCTCTCAGACAGGGGAGATGGGTGTGTTTGCTCTCTCAGACAGGGAGATGGGTGTGTTTGCTCTCTCAGACAGGGAGATGGGTGTGTTTGCTCTCTCAGACAGGGGAGATGGGTGTGTTTGCTCTCTCAGACAGGGGAGATGGGTGTGTTTGCTCTCTCAGACAGGGAGATGGGTGTGTTTGCTCTCTCAGACAGGGAGATGGGTGTGTTTGCTCTCTCAGACAGGGAGATGGGTGTGTTTGCTCTCTCAGACAGGGAGATGGGTGTGTTTGCTCTCTCAGACAGGGAGATGGGTGTGTTTGCTCTCTCAGACAGGGGAGATGGGTGTGTTTGCTCTCTCAGACAGGGAGATGGGTGTGTTTGCTCTCTCAGACAGGGGAGATGGGTGTGTTTGCTCTCTCAGACAGGGAGATGGGTGTGTTTGCTCTCTCAGACAGGGAGATGGGTGTGTTTGCTCTCTCAGACAGGGAGATGGGTGTGTTTGCTCTCTCAGACAGGGAGATGGGTGTGTTTGCTCTCTCAGACAGGGAGATGGGTGTGTTTGCTCTCTCAGACAGGGAGATGGGTGTGTTTGCTCTCTCAGACAGGGGAGATGGGTGTGTTTGCTCTCTCAGACAGGGAGATGGGTGTGTTTGCTCTCTCAGACAGGGGAGATGGGTGTGTTTGCTCTCTCAGACAGGGAGATGGGTGTGTTTGCTCTCTCAGACAGGGAGATGGGTGTGTTTGCTCTCTCAGACAGGGAGATGGGTGTGTTTGCTCTCTCAGACAGGGAGATGGGTGTGTTTGCTCTCTCAGACAGGGAGATGGGTGTGTTTGCTCTCTCAGACAGGGGAGATGGGTGTGTTTGCTCTCTCAGACAGGGAGATGGGTGTGTTTGCTCTCTCAGACAGGGGAGATGGGTGTGTTTGCTCTCTCAGACAGGGAGATGGGTGTGTTTGCTCTCTCAGACAGGGAGATGGGTGTGTTTGCTCTCTCAGACAGGGAGATGGGTGTGTTTGCTCTCTCAGACAGGGGAGATGGGTGTGTTTGCTCTCTCAGACAGGGGAGATGGGTGTGTTTGCTCTCTCAGACAGGGAGATGGGTGTGTTTGCTCTCTCAGACAGGGAGATGGGTGTGTTTGCTCTCTCAGACAGGGAGATGGGTGTGTTTGCTCTCTCAGACAGGGAGATGGGTGTGTTTGCTCTCTCAGACAGGGAGATGGGTGTGTTTGCTCTCTCAGACAGGGAGATGGGTGTGTTTGCTCTCTCAGACAGGGGAGATGGGTGTGTTTGCTCTCTCAGACAGGGAGGTGGGTGTGTTTGCTCTCTCAGACAGGGGAGATGGGTCTGACCCAGAGTGTGGGGGAGGACGGGCTGCGGTTCGGGGTGTGGGTCCGTCAGCCCTCTCGGACCCGGGACGGCCTGACCCTGCAGGCAGCATCGCGGGAGGAGCGGACCGCCTGGACCCAGCACATCGCCCAGCTGCTGTGGGCCCACGCCATGCACAACACCGGTAACGTCACCTTTCACCTTTCACCTTTACCCTTTACCTTCACCACATCGCCCTAACCTGCCGCGGCTACGGACTGCGAGCTCCTCCCCTCTGCCCATCGATATCGAGTTCCTGTCTCCTGTCTCCTGTCTCCTGTCTCCTGCCTCCTGTCTCCTGCCTCCTGTCTCCTGCCTCCTTCTTTCCTTCATTCAGACGTTAGTCAGCTGAATTTGCACATGATCCATTTTGCAATCTTTGTAAGGTGATCTTTCTGTTACTGCATACCCTTTGTTCTTACGATCTGAACAGTATTTGGCTTTAGCTGATGTTGTGTTTTTATGTGTTCATGGTTTAGCCATTTACAGTGCAGTACAGTATTGGAACAGCAAGGTCAATTCCTTTGTTTTTGCACTGCATGTCATTTGGCTGATGCTTATATCCAAAGTGACTTACAGTTCATTTAGACTAAGCAGGAGACAATCCGCCCCAGGAGCAATGCAGGGTTAAGGGCCTTGCTCAAGGGCCCGATGGCTGTCTGGATTGTATTGTGGCTACACCGGGGATAGAACCAACAACCTTGTGGGTCCCAGTCATGTACATTAACCACTACACTACAGTCATGTACCTTAACCACTACACTACAGTCATGTACCTTAACCACTACACTACAGTCATGTACCTTAACCACTACACTACCGCTTCTCATTGGCCTCCACTGGCTTCCTATTGCCGCACGCATCCGATTCAAGGCCCTAGTGTTGGCATTTCAGGCTGCTAAGGGGACTGCCCCACCTTACATACAATCCCTGATCACTCCCTACTCCCCAGCTAGACCACTCCGGTCTGCCAGCTCTGGTCGCCTTACGATTCCCTCTCTACGGGCACCTGGCGGTCGAGCTGCACGTTCACGCCTGTTTTCCGTTCTGGTTCCTCAGTGGTGGAATGACTTGCCTACCACTGTCAGGACAGCAGAATCCCTCCCCCTATTTCGACGCAGACTCAACACACCTGTTCAAACTCTACCTTAGTCCCCCCTCCTGATTTACCCCGCCCCCCCCTTCTGATACCCCTATCCCTGTCTAACCCCCCCCCCAAAAAAAAATAAAAAAAATAAAAAAATAAAAAATAATTTGCACTTATGATGACTATATGTTTAGAACAGCAGTCCAGGTGTATTTTTCTAGTTCTGGATGTGATGCTTTGACTTGTGGTAGAACCTATGCACTTGTAAGTCGCTTTGGATTAAAAGCGTCTGCCAAATGACTAAAATGTAAAAATGTACAGGGTCATGTACCTTAACCACTACACTA
>NC_083767.1:64456957-64479457 GCF_963514075.1 Conger conger | reverse complement strand
TCTCTCTCGCTCTCTCTCCCTCCCTCCCTCTCTCACTCTCAGTTCAAAGCAGTTGTTCTGATTCCTCCTCTGTTGGCAGTCAGAAGGAGGGAAACTCTCCAACATTAGGAAGACATTCCCAGAAACAAACACAGGTAACACACACACGTTCCCTTGTTCTCACTGTACTGCAGGATGTTTGTAGTCAATGTTTGTGCTTACTGTGTGATGTTCACTCATATTCAGTGTGTGTGTGTGTGTGTGTGTGTGTGTTCTCTCTGCAGAGCTCATCTCCGTCCACCACTGTGTAACCATCATCTCCAAAACTGTGAGCTACTTCTCTCCTCCTCTTCCCTCTATCCAACCTCTTCTCCTCCTCTTCCCTCTATCCAACCTCTTCTCCTCCTCTTCCCTCTATCCAACCTCTTCTCGTCCTCCTCCCTCTATCCAACCTCTCCTCCTCCTCTTCCCTCTATCCAACCTCTCCTCCTCCTTTTCCCTCTATCCAACCTCTCCTCCTCTCCTTCTCCTCTTCCCTTATCCTCCCCATCTTATATTTTCTATCTGTTTTCAAGGAGCTGGCCTTTGGCTCTGTGGATGCAAGGAAACTGGGTCTCAGTGACCAGAAATGACTGGAAACTCTGACAGGACTCTGTTATCCACGGACCTCCATCTTGGATCTGAGTGTCACAGTCACCATCTCACCAATTGATCCAAAAATGACATCATTAAACTGGACCAATGGCGTAAGGTGGAGCAGCTTGCAATACCACCTGCAGGCCACTGGGGGCAGCATGCTAACAGGGACCTCAAAGGCAGCCTGTGGGGAGAGACACAACACCATTATTTTTTATTATCTTTAATGCAATTTTTGTATCTTTAATGCAATTTTTTATATTTAATGCTGTAAATACAAGCTGCTCTCTGACAGTCAGAACAGTCCCTCTCTTACTCAGTGTAATTATGTGTTTTCAGGGCGGCATGCTATTGGAGGATATTAGATGATCTCTGTAAGCCACACCTATTTGATGTTAAGCCATGTCCACTGTGTTTGTAAGGCAGATAGGTTTTCTGTGTGTGTGTGTGTGTGTGTGTGTGTGTGTGTGTGTGTGAGAGAGAGAGAGAGAGAGAGAGAGAGAGGTGTGTGACTGCGTGAGTGAAAGAAAGTGCAGTGTGTGTGTATAGGACATTATAATTAGCATGAACATAAAACCCTAGAGATTTTAGTATGCTTTAGCATGTGTAGCGGAGAGCACTATCACGTTGCTTTAGCATGTGTAGTGGAGAGCGCTATCACGTTGCTTTAGCATGTGTAGTGGAGATTGCTATCACGTTGCTTTAGCATGTGTAGCGGAGAGCGCTATCACGTTGCTTTAGCGTTTGTAGCGGAGAGCGCTATCACATTGCTTTAGCATGTGTATTGGAGAGCGCTATCATGTTGCTTTAGCATGTGTATTGGAGAGCGCTATCACGTTGCTTTAGCATGTGTAGTGGAGATTGCTATCACGTTGTTTTAGCATGTGTAGCGGAGAGCGCTATCACGTTGCTTTAGCATGTGTATTGGAGAGCGCTATCATATTGCTTTAGCATGTGTATTGGAGAGCGCTATCATGTTGCTTTAGCATGTGTATTGGAGAGCGTCATCATGTTGCTTTAGCGTTTGTAGCGGAGAGCGTCATCATGTTGCTTTAGCGTTTGTAGCGGAGAGCGCTATCACGTTGCTTTAGCGTTTGTAGCGGAGGGCACCATCACGTTGCTTTAGCATGTGTAGCGGAGAGCGCTATCACGTTGCTTTAGCATGTGTAGCGGAGAGCGCTATCACGTTGCTTTAGCATGTGTAGCGGAGAGCGCTATCACGTTGCTTTAGCATGTGTAGCGGAGAGCGCTATCACGTTGCTTTAGCATGTGTAGCGGAGAGCGCTATCACGTTGCTTTAGCATGTGTAGCGGAGAGCGCTATCACGTTGCTTTAGCATGTGTAGCGGAGAGCGCTATCACGTTGCTTTAGCATGTGTAGCGGAGAGCGCTATCACGTTGCTTTAGCATGTGTAGCGGAGAGCGCTATCACATTGCTTTAGCATTTGTAGCGGAGAGCACTATCACGTTGCTTTAGCGTTTGTAGCGGAGAGCGCTATCACGTTGCTTTAGCGTTTGTAGCGGAGAGCGCTATCATGTTGCTTTAGCGTTTGTAGTGGAGAGCGCTATCACGTTGCTTTAGCGTTTGTAGCGGAGAGCGCTATGGTACAAGCCAGAGCGGAGATGGGCGGGATTTAAAAACCACACCACTAAGCCACGCCCCCAGTCTAATGGCAACTGCAAAGCCACCTATCCCAGCGAAGGATGCTGCATGTTTTTGAATGTACACGCATGGTTAATCCCAGTCATTGTAAATACTGCTGTTCTAGTAAAGACATGTATTGTTCTGTATCAGTATTATCCTCAGTATCAGTGTTTACAGGTTTATGCAGGTGTGTGTCCTCATGCATTAAACTGCAGAATCGATCAATTTCAATAAAAAGAGAAAAGCATGTTTCTTTGGGCTTCAGAGTACGTCACTGCTGGGTGAGCTGCTCATCAGCCCCTTCCACAGGCATGGATTCCACCTCTACACAAACACCTGTGAAAACAGGCTACAGGTGAACTCTACACAAACACCTGTGAAAACAGGCTACAGGTGAACTCTACACAAACACCTGTGAAAACAGGCTACAGGTGAACTCTACACAAACACCTGTGAAAACAGGCTACAGGTGAACTCTACACAAACACCTGTGAAAACAGGCTACAGGTGAACTCTACACAAACACCTGTGAAAACAGGCTACAGGTGAACTCTACACAAACACTTGTGAAAACAGGCTACAGGTGAATTCTACACAAACACCTGTGAAAACAGGCTACAGGTGAATTCTACACAAACACCTGTGAAAACAGGCTACAGGTGAACTCTACACAAACACCCGTGAAAACAGGCTACAGGTGAACTCTACACAAACACTTGTGAAAACAGGCTACAGGTGAATTCTACACAAACACCTGTGAAAACAGGCTACAGGTGAACTCTACACAAACACCTGTGAAAACAGGCTACAGTAACTACACAAACACCCATGGAAACAGGCTACAAGTGAACGACACAAACACTTGTGAAAACAGGCTACAGGTGAATTCTACACAAACACCTGTGAAAACAGGCTACAGTAACTACACAAACACCCATGGAAACAGGCTACAAGTGAACGACACAAACACTTGTGAAAACAGGCTACAGGTGAATTACACAAACAACCACGGAACAGGCTACAATTGAATGTAATCTAGCAGGTCACAGTGCTAGCTCAATATGTTAGTGAATGGAATGTTGCAGGTAGCAGTGCTAGCTCAATGTGTCAGTGAATGCAATGTGGCAGGTAGCAGTGCTATTTCAATGTGTCAATGAATGCAATGTAGCAGGTAGCAGTGCTAGCTCAATGTGTCAGTGAATGTAAGGTAGCAGTGCTATTTCAATATCAGTGAATGCAATGTAGCAGATAGCAGTGCTAGCTCAATGTGTCTGTGAATGGAATGTAGTAGATCGCAGTGTAAGCTCAATGTGTCAGTGAATGGAATGTAGGAATGTGCACTCCACAAGCCACACATAAAACTAGATTTGGGTCGGTGACTGTTTTACACCTTATGGGTCACAGACAGTACCACATCTGGTGAAACAGATGTGGTGAGACATGGCATCTATAGGGTGGGAGGAAAGGGGACAAGGGAAAAGGAGAAGGAGAATAGATTGAGAATGGAAGAGAAGAAAGGAGATGAGAGAGTGATGGAAAGGGTGAAGGAGTGAGCGAGGGGTGAGGGAGAAGATGAGGGGGAAAGTGAGAGAGAGAGAGGGAGGGTGAGGGAGGTAGAGGGAGAGAGGGGGAGATAGGGATAGAGGGAGAGAGAGTGAGGGGGGGAGAGAGAGAGAGGGGGGGAGGGTGAGGGAGGTAGAGGGAGAGGGGGAGAGAGGGGGAGAGGGAGAGAGGGGGAGAGGGAGAGAGAGTAACAGAGAGAGAGGGAGAGAAGGAGAGGGAGAGAGGGGGAAAGAGTAAGGGAGAGAGAGTGAGGGAGGGAGAGAAGGAGAGGGAGAGAGAGGGGGAGAGAGTGAGGGAGAGAGAGAGAGAGAGGGTTTGGGGATGTTGACAGACCAGTGTGAATGAGGAGAACAAAGAGAATGTGGGGAGAATGAGCCGGGTGAAACATCAAAGGGATTTTTCAGGGCTGGTTACCGGGACAACAGACATTTGCATGCGATTAGCTTTTTACATCATATTAAGGGGAGGGGGCTATAGATACAGAGAGGGGGGAATAGAGCAAGACGCTGCATCTGTTATCTGCACAATGTGTGAGTGTGTGTGTGTGTGTGTGTGTGTGTGTGTGTGTACTGTGTGAGTGTAGTGTGTTAGTGTGTGTAGTATATGTAGTGTCTTAGTGTGTGTGAACTGTGTGTGTACTGTGTGAGTGTATTGTGTTTGTATGTGTGTAGAGTGCGTGTTTGTGTAATGTGTGTGTATATAGTGAATGCATAGTGTGTGCCCTAAGTGTGTATTGTGTGTTTATGGTGAGTGTGCAGTGTGTGTATGTATGCAGAGTGTGTGAGTGAATAGTGTGGGTTTACTTTGTTTCAGTAGTGCTGTTACTGCAGGTACACTACAGCACATACACATTATAGTACATAAACACTACACACTACAGTATATAAACACTACACACTACAGTATATAAACACAACACACTACAGTATATAAACACTACACACTACAGTATATAAACACTACACACTACAGTATGTAAACACTACACACTACAGTATATAAACACTACACACTACAGTACATACACACTACACACTACAGTATATAAACACTACACACTACAGTATATAAACACGACACACTATAGTACATACACACTACAGTATATAAACACTACACACTACAGTATATAAACACTACACACTACAGTACATACACACTACACACTACAGTATATAAACACTACACACTACAGTATATAAACACGACACACTATAGTACATACACACTACAGTATATAAACACTACACACTACAGTATATAAATACTACACACTATCGTACATACACACTACAGTATATAAACACTACACACTACAGTACATACACACTACACACTATAGTACATTACCACTGCACAAAGAGAGTGGTTTGGTATAGCTTGCCAGCGTTACTGACAGGATAATGTTAGTGTGACAGTTAGTCAAGATTATTAACAGATTAATGTTAGCATTAGGTACAGTTAGCCCACCTTATTGACAGGATAATGTTAGCTTTGCCACAGTTAGCCAGGATTATTGACAGGAAAATTTTAGCTTTGCCACAGTTAGTCAGGATTATTGACAGGAAAATGAAAGCTTTGGTACAGTTAGCTGGCATTATTGAGAAGATAACGTAGTGTTTGGTAAAGTTAGCTAGCATTACTGAGGAGATAATTTAGTGTTTGGTCAAGTTAGCCAGGAGTATTGAGAGGATAATGTAGTGTTTGGTCAAGTTAGCCAGGAGTATTGAGAGGATAATGTAGTGTTTGGTCAAGTTAGCCAGGAGTATTGAGAGGATAATGCAGTGTTTGGTAAAGTTAGCCAGGAGTGATAACATCACAGCCTTTGTGACAGTCACACACACACACACACACACACACACACACACACACACACACACACAGGAAAAGGGCTGAACTCTCCAGAGAGAGCTGCATATCCTGCAACTAACTATGCAACCTGAAGCAGCAAACCTCAAACACACACACACACACACACACATACACACAAACACGCATGTACACACACACAAAAACATACACAAACACACATGTACACACAGATACAAGCACACAAACACGATGTACACACACGCACATACATACACACAAACATGCATGCACACACATACACATAAACACACATGTACACACACACACACACAAACACGCATGTACACACATGCACACACACGCACATGTATACTTACGCATTCACACATACACACACAGAGACACACACACGGACCTGTATACTTACACGTGCACACACACACACACGCACCTGTATATGCACGTACACACAAACACATGCACCTGTATGGGCACGTGCACACACGCACACACATGCACATGTATATGCACATGCACACTGAAGACAAATTCCCCCAAAGCCTCAGCTGGTCAACCACACAGGGTCCTGAACACTGAGCAGCTCAGCAAACCTCTCTCTCACACACCCACACACACAATCTCTCTCACACACACACTCATTCACTCACTCACACACACACACACACACACACACACTCACTCACACACAGTGAGGAAACCAGAGGACCCAGAGGAAACCCACACACACACAGACACACACTCTCTCTCTCACACACACACACACACACACACACTGTGCCACCTTGCTGCCCACACCATGTGTGTGTGTGTGTGAGTGTGTGTCTGTGTGTGTGAGTGTATTTGTGAGTGTGTGTGAGTGTGTGTCTGTATGTGTGTGTGTGAGCGTGAGTGTGTCTGTGTGTGTGAGAGTGTGTGTGAGTGTGTGTGTGTGTGAGTGAGTGTGAGTGTGAGTAAGTGTGTGTGTGAGAGTGTATTTGTGAGTGTGTGTGTGTGTGTGAGTGTGTGTCTGTATGCGTGTGTGTGAGTGTGTGTCTGTGTGTGTGAGAGAGTGTGTGTGAGTGTGTGTGTGAGAGAGAGTGTGTGTCTGTGTGTGGGTTTCCTCTGGGTACTCTGGTTTCCTCCCACAGTCCGAAGACAGGCAGGCTCCTTGGCTAACTTGCAAAAGAGGTGTGAATCTCAACGTGACTGCCCAGGTGAAATAGTCATTAAAACACAGACTGGTCTTGCGTGTTTACCCATGGACACACGCAGCAGCTGCACTGAGATTTTCATATTTACCAGAAGGGGAAAATCAGGCCTCTAAACGGATATTCTCTTCATACTGACACTGACAGGGGTGTCCAGGTCGGGCTCAGTTACTGGGTTCTTTGATAACTAACACAAATGTAGAATACATTCTGCCGCCAAGCAGTGGATGACATTCAACATTCCTCTGCACTGAAAACAAACCGGATGCATTGAAACGAAATGTAAAAAAAAAAGACATTCTCCTGTAGCTTTCATGTGAAACTTTGAAGCCGTGCGCTTCCGGGCTCTCTCACCAAAACACGCTCGGAAACCACACCTAAAACTGACAGTTCTGTCGCACTTTGAGTGGAAATATACTTCGAATTGGTATAACTTTATAGCATTTAGTATTTTGTTATGAGAGAAGAACATTCTGAGGGTTTTTAGCGTAGTTTAATCTGAGCGCCGCTCCACCGCGCGTGTGATAGCTCGGAAAGGTGCTCCGAATGTGGGAACGCTCTAAAATGGTGCTCGACAGATTATAATTACATTTGCAACCTACATCCCTCTCCCTCTCATCGCTCCCTCTCCCTCTCATCGCTCTCTCTCTCTCTCATTCACTCACTCACGACTGCACAATAAAGGGATCTTTGAAAAAATTCAAGGGAGAGAGACGTGCGAGAGAGAAGGGGAGGAGGAGAGAGAGGGGAGGGGGGAACGGCGTATGCTTGTATACAACAACCCCGATTTCCATTTTTTTCCCAACTCGTAATGTATTTAATTCAAGTGAAACGTAATCATGACGTGTAGCGTCATTAATCTCCTCGCCGCCTCTCCCGTAAGTACACTGAGCCTTACTTTCATCACAAAAATTCTTTTATATAAAAAATACTTATGAATACATATACATGTGCACATTTATAGGCGATTATACGTAACTGCGGTGATTTTGCATTCCGGTAAAACATTACTCAAATTATTATTTCATTACGACCAGTCTATTGTTTTTAAACAACTATCTGACGACGACTTTTGCAAATATGGTAAATAATCTTAAATGTATATTTTACGTACATTATTTTAAATAATTGTACCTACATTATCGGCATTTATTTTACTGCCTTTTCTTTTGCATGTGTTGCAGTAGCGGGTGGTCGCAGTGATTGGCGGTTTTGCATACATGTCGCTGTGTTCACTTGAGTAGTTCTGGTTGCACTAAGCCTGTGTAGCTCTATGTAACGCGGGTGTCTAGTTGTATGACCATCCTGTTAAAGTCAGGATTAGACAGAGCATCAGTACTAAAAAAATTTCAACTTAGACGAGGGCCTCAAATAGCCTACTAGACAAGTACCTGCAACAGATATGCATCTGCCCAACTGTAACAGACTCCTACAATTTATGAAGTAAAAAAAGTAGCCCAAAGTAAACCCACAAGCACATGTAAGACTTAGCAATATTGATACGTTAACTTTTTGCAAAAGTTTTCGGAAAGAATACACATCGTATTTGGAAAGTGTATTATATTTGATTATACTATATTTCATTAATTCGTGCATATATGTTGCGTTTGTTCTTGTATATTTGTATTTGTTACTCGTATAGCGTAGCTATAGGCCTAAGTATCAAAACATTAAAAATATAATACTAAAGTATGAAAAAGATACAAAACGCGAAACAGACCAATTTATGTCATTTTGGACAATTGATTTTCAGTTACAAAATATGAACTGGCAACAATCCCGCGCTTCGAGGAAACCATTATCGTCGGTAAACACTGGGGTAGTTGATTAGCTCATTCTTTTGTCAGGAACATAAAAAGGAATTATTTGGATTAAGCAGAGGTACAGCTAGATCACACTGTCACCGCGAACTTGGGTCGTAAACAGGCATTATCACTGCTGCTACTGCTTCTACTCACTACTACACACAGTACTATTACAACCGGACTGCTTGTCCTAACGTCACCTCTTCGGAGTAACTAGCTCCGGCATTCACCCCACTCTCGGCTACGTAGCTTTCAATAAAAGTAGCAAACGCGTAAATGTAACCTTTAAAAAGGCCGTATTCATGAGGAAAATCTTTCAGGTGTAACGTTTAGGTTGGTGGGCTATCTGTTTGTGACCAAGCAGGGCAGCGTATGAACGGGGCGCCGTAATTTTGAGAGGGTGGAGAGATTGGCAGAGAAATTCAAAATGAAATCCATGATGGCACTTCGTGCACTCGTTTCTTCCCCCTTCCACTAATCTTTTGTTGTAAATTTTACAGAGAAAGGAGAGGGGAGACGCCTGCGAGAGTCATGGCGCTTAGTGATTGGCCTGTTACCCGTAAAACCAGATAACACGAATGATATTAGCGAGAAATAAACAACATTTATTAGCCATTATGTTCGTGATAATATGGGACAGTGTATTAAATATCGGTGTAATTGTATGCGAAATTACCTTGAGCTACGCGAAGGGAACCTCTTTTGAAGGGGTTTTCTGCAACGCCTCTACATTCGTGTGTGTGTGTTGGCAGTTATTTATTTCATTAATGTGGGTTTTTAATTGAGATGGCCGCGGAGCAGCGGAGAGGCTGAAAATGGTTGCGCGTTATTGACGCACATCTTGCAGCGAGAGGAAATTCCTCTCGAGATAAGAAACAGACATGTCATCCGCGTGCGTCTCAGGCACTCCCATAGCATGTTAGAGACCTGTTCGCCTCGGAATCGCTGATCGCTGACTTTCACAACTTAGCAATATAAAATAGAATGTGTTATAATGAGCGAGGAGCGTGTGATATATATATATATATATATATATATATATATATATATATATATATATATATATATATATATATATATATATATATACACTCTCTTTACAGATTTGGATGAAACAGGAATATGAGGATAAAGTGCAGACTACCCTCAAATTAAAGGTGACATTACCAGGCAATACATTTAGGAAGTGCTTCCCTTTTAATGCATGTTAGGGGACCAAAAGTAATTGGACAGTTGGCTTCTGTTTCAGATTAGTCAGGTGTATTCAATCACTTCCTTAGTGCAAGTATAAGAATGCTTTCAGTATCTAGTCTTCATTCTATGTTTTTGATGTCTGTTTTTGGCTTTCGTAAACATGAGGACCAGAGTTGTGTCATTATGAGGTTATTAAATAAGAAAATAAAAAAACAGCGAGAGACTTAGGCCAAACAAAACAAACTGTTTGGAACATTATTAATAAGAAAGAGTGCTGGTGCATTTTTGGGGTCATTGTCTTGCTGTGGGATGAAGCACCGTGAGTCTTTTGATCGAACCTGAGCAGGTAAGATGGTTCTGTAGAATTCAGAATTAATTATACTGCTGCTATCACCAGTTACTTCATCAATGAAGGCACATATTTTATATACTTTATTAGGTAAACCTTGTAAATCAGGGGGGGCACAACAAGGGCATCCATTTCTGGATTTTGTGCCAATGCACAGCTTTTTGGACATTGACACAATTTCTATGTTCTGGTTCTGGTTCTGTACTCCAGCACAAAATGTTTGTTTCATGTTTCATGTGAGGTTATATACACCCATATCAGGTGATCTATGTTGGAATTACATATTTTTTAATCCATAGGGAGCAAAAGTAATAGGACAAATTACAGCAGTGTTTATACATATTTCCCCCATTTCAGGGAACCATAATATTTGGGACACAGCAATGTTACAGTTGTGTTCAAATAAATAGCAGTGCACCTTTTTTCAACAGTGCTTTAAGGGGGCTTCTTGCTGATAGCTTAGCTTCGATCAAATGTCATCTGACTGTAACAGCACTTACAGGTAATTTTAGATCATCTTTGATCTTTCTGGAGCTGATGAATGGCTGAATCTTTGCCATTCTGACTATTCTTCGATCTGTTTTAACAATAGTTGCTCGTTTTCTTCCGCTTTTTTGTGGTTTTTGTTGCCATTTTAAAGCATATGAGATCATTTTAGCTGATCTTTTTTATACGTTTTCCCCTCTCCAATCATCTTTTTAAATTAAATAAAATTTTTCCTCTGAACAATGTTTGGAACGGCCCATTTTACTTTGCAATTCAGAATGTTATACATTTGCTTCCCATCTTCCTTTATAAAGGACAATTAATGGACACCTGTTTTTCAGAAATATCACTACTACTGATTACAGTGGTTCATCAGGTTACTGATGTTGTACTGCTATTTTCTTGAACACAGCTGTATGTAAATGAAAGTAGACGTTAATATTTTGTTGCAGATCCTGGGCATGCCTTTCTGATGTCTGTGATCTATCAACAGCATCAGAGTCTGGATATTTTATTTTCAGGTTGTCCTACAGGCAATATTAACTATTTGCATTCATGGAAAAATATATGCAACAAAATATTAAACATGACAACTTTCATTTACATAACATTGCTGTGTCCCAAACATTATGGTGCCCTAAAATGGGGGGACTATGTATAAACACTGCTGTAATTTCTACATGGTGAAACCAACATGTATAAGAATGCCCTTTATTAAAATCTGACAATGTGCACATTAACCACATGTGCTTTTTAAAATTACAAATCTGAAATTTTGGAGTACAAAGGCAAATAGAGAATTGATGGGTCTTTCTTCCAAATGTTATTGAGGGCACGGTATTTACATTGTGCTCCATAAACCTAGCAATTAAATATAATTTCTATACATTTTCACTATGTAGAAATGACAGCACTTTTTATTCATAGTGCCTTAATTTCAGGTAAGCCCCACGGAACCCAAGGACAGAATTTCGCAAGGGGAAGGTATCTGTGTTGGTGAAGAAGTTAATAGGGTTAAATAATCATGACCGCTATGTGGAGAGACTAGATCAGCCTATAAATAAACCTAGGGTTAGGGTTACGATGACACGAGTAGCACTCTGACTCTACACCACTCTACACTCCTCTACACCCCTCTACACCACTCTACACCACTCTACACCACTCTACTCCACTCTACACTCCTCTACACCACTCTACACTCCTCTACACACTCTACACTCCTCTACACCACTCTACACCACTCTACACTCCTCTACACCACTCTACACTCTACACCACTCTACACACCTCTACACCACTCTACACACCTCTACACACTCTACACCACTCTACACTCCTCTACACCACTCTACACTCCTCTACACCACTCCACACCCCTCTACACTCCTCTACACCACTCTACACTCCTCTACACACTCTACACCACTCTACACACCTCTACACACTCTACACCACTCTACACCCCTCTACACTCCTCTACACACTCTACACCACTCTACACTCCTCTACACCACTCTACACCACTCTACACACTATACACCACTCTATACCACTCTACACCACTCTACACTCCTCTACACCACTCCACACCCCTCTACACTCCTCTACACCACTCTACACTCCTCTACACCACTCCACACCCCTCTACACTCCTCTACACCACTCTACACTCCTCTACACACTCTACACCACTCTACACCACTCTACTCCACTCTACACCACTCTACACCACTCTACTCCACTCTACACCACTCTACACTCTACACCACTCTACACTCTACACACTCCACACTCTACACCACTCTACACTCTACACACTCCACACTCTACACCACACACCACACTCTACACCACTCTACACACTCTACACTCCTCTACACCACTCTACACTCTATACCACTCTACATTCCTCTACACCACTCTACACCACTCTACACCACTTTACACCACTCTACACACTCTACACTCCTCTACTCCACTCTACACTCCTCTACTCCACTCTATACCGCTCTACACTCCTCTACTCCACTCTACACCACTCTACACTCCTCTACTCCACTCTACACTCCTCTACTCCACTCTACACTCCTCTACATCATTCTACACTCCTCTACTCCACTCTACACTCCTCTACACCACTCTACACTCCTCTACACCACTCTACACTCCTCTACTCCACTCTACACTCCTCTACTCCACTCTACACTCCTATACTCCACTCTACACTCCTCTACACCACTCTATACTCCTCTACTCCACTCTACACTCCTATACTCCACTCTACACTCCTCTACACCACTCTATACTCCACTCTACACTCCTCTACTCCACTCTACACTCTATACTCCTCTACTCCACTCTACACTCCTCTACTCCACTCTACACCGCTCTACAGACTCTGTGCGCTCCATTCGCTCTATGTGCTCAATCAAAAAATGTTCCAAATCCCCTGTTTGTCATTTGGGATTTAGAGACATAGCCCTCCGGGTGGTGGGTGTGACAGGTGTGTTTTCCCTAGGTTTCTGGATGGTTATCAAGTCCTCCTCCACACTTTGCTCTTTCTCTTCATCTTGTCATCACTCTGATACAAGCCAGTCTTGTTGTGATCTGTCCAGAAGACCTTTTTCCAGAACTTTGCAGTCTCTTAAGTACTACCTATAGCTCCTGAGAAAACATGTTCTGTTTCCTTTCCTTGTTCAACCCCTTGGCACACTAACAAGCTGAGTAGCATGGTCAGACGCAAACCTGAACGTCTCTGGTGTAAGTCTGCTCTCACTGTCCATTTATTGGAACAATTCATCAGTCTACCTACACCTCTGCCATGGCAACCTATTTTTATGGGTTAATTGGTGGCATCCCTGGGAATATTGTACTGCTGTACAGCAATTAAAGCTCATTGGTTGAAAAATGGTTCCAACTTCTGGGGGCTTATTCTGATTGTTTGTGTAGCTGCCCAAATTGCACTCCAGACAAGCAATCACTGAAACTCTGTGTACTATTGTTTATTATCCAAGCAAAGACTACATATCTAGTAATAAAACAATACTAGTTTGTTATCGGTAGCAACAAACAAATTAGCTATAGGTAGCTTGAAGGATTTACAAATATCCACTTATGATGAAATATAGGCAATACGAACTTAGTAGGAATTGCACAAGCGTTGTGCTTCAGGCAGGTATTTGTACATTCGGGAAGCTAACTAGTAATCACTAATTTGCTTGTTATAGTGAACTGGTATTGTTTTCTAACTAGATAAGCAATAGTAGCACGATCGATAATAGAGTTTCAGTGATCAATTGTCTGGAGTGCATTTTGGGCAGCTACACGTTCCTTTTGTCTCTTTAGGTGTTCAATCATCTGTAAACCTTTATTTCTTTCAAACTGTAAGTTTCAGTTGCATCGTTTGTGGTAGACTATCATATCTTAGTTATATAGCCAGCTAGTTATGCATCCAAATAACCTGTCACCTGTTAGGCGAACATTTTCTTACTAGAGACGGCAGGCTCTGTCAGCTTTCGAAAACAGTGCACGAGAACACTGAACTGTTTAATAACGATTTATATTACGTGTTATGTTCATAGACTGTGGGAAGCATAAGCACTGTTGTAGTTTGAGGTTGTCTGTTGTTGCAATTCCTCTCTTGACCGTTTGGATTCCAAAATTACCTATTGTATCTTTAACTACAGTTTCCAAAAT
Organism: Conger conger; assembly: GCF_963514075.1. NCBI lineage: Eukaryota > Metazoa > Chordata > Actinopteri > Anguilliformes > Congridae > Conger > Conger conger. Next base: position 64,465,082 of record NC_083767.1, on the reverse strand, counting down.
AAAAGTGGGGTGGGATGCTTGAGCCCATCCCACCCCACAACCCATTTCTGCTTTCTCCCTTTGTCACACTTTTAATGATAATAATCTTGAGTATGGGGTAGCTCCTAAAATATGCTGTCATCACTCACTTGATCCATGTAATCTTTAAAAATATAGGTCCATCTCCAATCTTCCATTTCTTTTAAAAATAAGGGAGAGGGTTATAGCCCAACAACTTCATTCTGTCTTCAAACCACTTTTATGAGGTTGTCCAGTCTGGTTCCAGATGTAGGTACAGCACTGAAACTATCCTAGTTAGAGTGACAAATGATATCCTGAAGTCCCTCGATTCGTGTCCTTGTTCTTTTGGATCTCAGGTCTGCTTTTGATACAGTTGATCAACATTCTCCACAAACTAATCACAACATTCTCCTCCACAGACTAAAGGGCCATACTGGCCTTGACCGCATTGTCCATAGATTGTTTAAGTCCTACCTTACAATCAGAATCCAGCATGTTTCCATTGGCGATGCAAAATTAGACTCCTATCACATGTGGTGTCCCACAAGGCTTAGTGTTGGGCCCAATCCTTTTTATAATTTGTATGCTCCCCCTCAGTCATTTAATCAATGGTTCTAAAATTAACTTCTATTTTATGATGATGGTGCTCATGTTTATATCAAAACCAAACCTGACCCTTTCACTGCCATAACCAAGCTTAAAAACTTCCTCCAGCTGAATGGAAGCAAGACTGAAGCCCTATTTATTGGCACACCACATCACCTAAAACACCATCCCATAATCACCCCCGCCGTTGATGGCCATGTCATCTCTCCATCCAGCTCTGTCACAAACTTTGGTGTTGTTTTCAACTCTTCACTTACATTTGATACACATATCAAATTGGTCTGTAAAAAGTCATTCTTTCATCTCAAGAACATAGCTCACTCGCTTCCTCCAGAATTGACTTCTGTAATGTAATACTCGGTGGACTTCCTGCAAGGTCAGTCCAGAGTGCAGAGTTCTCACCAGAACCAGGTCATTTGAGCATCACTCCGGTCCGGACTGCTTCAGGATGGGCGGGTTGTTAAGGCGTTGCTGGTGAAGCCCCTCCCACTGCGGCCGGCTGCAGCCAGCAGATCTGAGGCTCAGATCTTACCTCGTGCACCTTCAAAACCCATTTCATAATTCTGCGCTTATATATTAATGTACTGTTTTGTAGTTTGTGTTTTATTGATGCCTTCTGTAAAGCACTTTGAGATCATTTCTGTATAATGAAAAGCATTATAGAAATTAAATAAAATGATTTACACTTAATAACGGTAACCTGTCAATCATGTGTTTAACTTGTGGTTTGCTGCATTGAGCAGTGTAGCGTCTGTAGTGCTGTTTGTGAGCTGGTCTGTAGGGCTGTTTGTGAGCTCATCTCTAGGGCTGTTTGTGAGCTGGTCTGTAGTGCTGTTTGTGAGCTGGTCTGTAGGGCGGTCTGTGAGCTGGTCTGTAGTGCTGTTTGTGAGCTGGTCTGTAGGGCTGTTTGTGAGCTGGTCTGTAGGGCGGTCTGTGAGCTGGTCTGTAGGGCTTTCTGTGAGCTGGCCTGTAGTGCTGTTTGTGAGCTGGTCTGTAGGGCGGTCTGTGAGCTGGTCTGTAGGGCTTTCTGTGAGCTGGCCTGTAGTGCTGTTTGTGAGCTGGTCTGTAGGGCGGTCTGTGAGCTCATCTCTAAGGCTGTCTGTGAGCTGGTCTGTAGGGATGTCTGTGAACTGGTCTGTAGGGCTGTCTGTGAGCTGGTCTGTAGGGCTCTGACACATCCTTGGGAGGAGTTCATTATGATGAGAGTTATTTGCTGCAGGTCTTCCTCCGACCAGCACATTACAGTGCTCTTTCTTCTTAATGATTTTGGCAAGTCTATTGTTTGGCATATGTCTCTGACTGCTATTTTCTTATTTGTTGGCCTCATAATGACTTCCTTAACATTCATTTCCACAACTCTGGTGAAGCCATTTGTCCCTAATATTATGGTCCCTGAAATGGGGACTATGGAACATAAAGGACTGATTGCACAGATCATCGGACATGGAAGCTAACAGGCTGCATCCCATGTGCTAGAGGACAGAATATGCAGTACATTATAAACATATACAGTGAGCTCCATAAGTTTTGGGATAAATGCCATTATTGTAAACATATTTGTTCTTGATTTGGCTCTCTACTCCAATTATAGATTTGTAATACAAAATTTAATAGAAAGTTTACAGTTTTCAGTATTTTTATACGTTTCACTATGAAGTCTCACACCTGCTTACTGTACCCCTCTGCCCTCTTCCCTACCCCTCCATCCTCTCTCTCTCTCCCCTTTCTGCATATCTCACCCATTCTCTCTTTCTCTCTCTCTCCCTCCCCCCTTTCTGATTATCTCACCCATTCTCTCTTTCTCCCTATCTCTCTCTCTCCCTCCAGTGCTCTCTCCCTCTCTCTTCCTCCCTATCTCTCTCTCCCTCCAGTGCTCTCTCTCCCTCTCTCTCTTCCTCCCTCTCTCTCTGTCATGTCGACCAGCTGATATCAGCATTCACTGGCACAGAGCCGGCTGGCACTGCTGCAGAGAGAGGGGAGAGGGGGAGGGAGAGAGAGAGAGCACTGGGGAGAGAGAGAGAGGGATTGGGGGAGGGAGAGAGAGAGGGGAGAGAGAGAGGGAGAGGGGGGCAGAGAGAGGGAGAGAGAGAGAGGGGGGAGAGAGAGAGGGAGAGGGGGGCAGAGAGAGGAAACCATGAAGGGAAACCAGTGTAAGAGAGAGGTGGGAGGAGGGAAAGAGACTGGGGGGAGGGGAATAAAGGAGGAATAAACTGGGGAAAAGAGGGAACAATAATGCCAGATGCAGAGAAAAATTAAGAGAGAGATAGAGAGAGAGGGGAGAGAGAGAAGGAGAGAGAGGGGGGAGCGAGAGAGTGGGAGGGAGAGGGGGAGAGAGAGGGAGGGGTGAGAGGGAGAGAGAGGGAGATGGGGAGAGAGAGAGAGGGAGAGAGGGAGGGGTGAGAGCGAGAGAGTGGGAGAGAGGGGGAGAGAGAGAGAGGGAGGGGTGAGAGCGAGAGAGTGGGAGAGAGGGGGAGAGAGAGAGGGAGAGAGGGAGGGGTGAGAGAGAGAGGGAGAGAGAGGGGGGGGGGCGAGAGAGAGGCTGTGCTGTCCTTGAGTCATGGCAGAATGTAAATGTCAGCCCCCCTCAGTAGGGAGAGTGTTGGTGGCAGTGTCTCCATCAGAAGGCAGTCTGGCACTTTGCAGCGTCCATTCCTGGCTTCCTGTCACACGTCGATGGAGCCAGCGCTGACTGTATACACATGGAAATGAGTCCACCCAGGAAACATGGCAGATGTTAACACATTTTATTCTGTGTGGACAGTTCAGTAAAATGTGCAAAAGCTGCATGTAAATGTTATTTAAGGCACATAGAAACTCTCTTTATCTATAAATATACCCCCCCCCCCCACACACACACACATCAGCTGCTCTGAATGAGCCCCCACTATCTGCTGTTAGTGATTCATTCAGTCATCTCCCACTCCCCACTGTGAGTGATTCATTCAGTCATCTCCCACTCCCCACTGTGAGTGATTCATTCAGTCATCTCCCACTCCCCACTGTGAGTGATTCATTCAGTCATCTCCCACTCCTAGCCATCATACAATTTCCATTTGGAGGCAATGTATTTTCTATGACATGATGTCTATACATAGAAGTACAGAATTTTTATTTTTCTATGTGAAATAAAAAAACATGGCAGCTAGTCTGAGACTCTGAAACACAGCCACTAGAGTGTGTGTATGTGTAGAGTGGGTGTGTGTGTATGTGTGTGTGTTTATTCATGTGTGAGTGTGTGTGTGTGTGTATGTGTGTGTGTTTATTCATGTGTGAGTGTGTGTGTGCGTGTGTGAACCTGTGTGTGGTTGTGCTGTTTAAACACTTGGAATGGGTACAGGAAGGGAGGGAGGGGAAAGGACAGCTTCCTGTCTCACACACATACACACACACACTCACACACATACACACACACACACACACACACACTGCTCCTCTTTGCACACACACACACACTGCTCCTCTTTGCACACACACACTCACACACATACACACACACATACACACACTGCTCCTCTTTGCACACACACACTCACACACACACACACTCACACACACACTGCTCTTCTGCACACACACACACTGCCTCTGCACACACACTCACACAGACACACACACTCTCACACACACACTGCCTCTGCATGCACACAAAGTTTTTTTAAATTCTCCGAGTGATTCTCTGACTGACTAACTCAGTGAGTGATTCTATGAATGATTCTATGAGTGAGTCTATGAGTGATTCTATGAGTGACTCGATGAGTTATTTGTTTACTGGTTCATTCTTAGAGTGCTGCCTTCACTTGGTCATTGATTTTGTGCTGGGTGTCAGGATCACTGCCGTATCCTGAATCAAAGCAAGTTGTCAGTGATAGAATAGAGAGGCGGAGTTATACAGCAGACTCAAAACTGGAGATAACGTGAGTAAGTCAGTTACGTGATTAAATCTAAATTACCCGAAAGAAGTGACTGTTAGTTAATTAGTTAGACAGTAAGTGCGCTAATATAATTAGTAGTGTACAATATAATCTACAATAATCTACGTTAGTTGTTATTAGTAAATAGGGCTGTAGTGAGAAAGCAGGAAGTAAGAAAACACAAGGCTGAGAAGGAATCGTTGAAACCCGGAAATCACCGAAACCACCCGCATGGTGCAGCACACAGACAGGGACTCAAAACCACCCACATAGTGCAGCACACAGACAGGGACTCAAAACCACCCGCATAGTGCAGCACACAGGCAGGGACTCAAAACCACCCACATAGTGCAGCACACAGACAGGGACTCAAAACCACCCGCATAGTGCAGCACACAGACAGGGACTCAAAACCACCCACATAGTGCAGCACACAGACAGGGACTCAAAACCACCCACATAGTGCAGCACACAGACAGGGACTCAAAACCACCCACATAGTGCAGCACACAGACAGGGACTCAAAACCACCCGCATAGTGCAGCACACAGACAGGGACTCAAAACCACCCACATAGTGCAGCACACAGACAGGGACTCAAAACCACCCACATAGTGCAGCACACAGACAGGGACTCAAAACCACCCACATAGTGCAGCACACAGACAGGGACTCAAAACCACCCACATAGTGCAGCACACAGATAGGGACTCAAAACCACCCACATAGTGCAGCACACAGACAGGGACTCAAAACCACCCACATAGTGCAGCACACAGACAGGGACTCAAAACCACCCGCATAGTGCAGCACACAGACAGGGACTCAAAACCACCCACATAGTGCAGCACACAGACAGGGACTCAAAACCACCCACATAGTGCAGCACACAGACAGGGACTCAAAACCACCCACATAGTGCAGCACACAGACAGGGACTCAAAACCACCCACATAGTGCAGCACACAGACAGGGACTCAAAACCACCCACATAGTGCAGCACACAGACAGGGACTCAAAACCACCCGCATGGTGCAGCACACAGACAGGGACTCAAAACCACCCGCATGGTGCAGCACACAGACAGGGACTCAAAACCACCCACATAGTGCAGCACACAGACAGGGACTCAAAACCACCCACATAGTGCAGCACACAGACAGGGACTCAAAACCACCCACATAGTGCAGCACACAGACAGGGACTCAAAACCACCCACATAGTGCAGCACACAGACAGGGACTCAAAACCACCCACATAGTGCAGCACACAGACAGGGACTCAAAACCACCCGCATAGTGCAGCACACAGACAGGGACTCAAAACCACCCGCATAGTGCAGCACACAGACAGGGACTCAAAACCACCCACATAGTGCAGCACACAGACAGGGACTCAAAACCACCCACATAGTGCAGCACACAGACAGGGACTCAAAACCACCCGCATAGTGCAGCACACAGACAGGGACTCAAAACCACCCACATAGTGCAGCACACAGACAGGGACTCAAAACCACCCACATAGTGCAGCACACAGACAGGGACTCAAAACCACCCGCATAGTGCAGCACACAGACAGGGACTCAAAACCACCCGCATAGTGCAGCACACAGACAGGGACTCAAAACCACCCACATAGTGCAGCACACAGACAGGGACTCAAAACCACCCACATAGTGCAGCACACAGACAGGGACTCAAAACCACCCACATAGTGCAGCACACAGACAGGGACTCAAAACCACCCGCATAGTGCAGCACACAGACAGGGACTCAAAACCACCCGCATAGTGCAGCACACAGACAGGGACTCAAAACCACCCGCATAGTGCAGCACACAGACAGGGACTCAAAACCACCCGCATAGTGCAGCACACAGACAGGGACTCAAAACCACCCGCATAGTGCAGCACACAGACAGGGACTCAAAACCACCCACATAGTGCAGCACACAGACAGGGACTCAAAACCACCCACATAGTGCAGCACACAGACAGGGACTCAAAACCACCCGCATAGTGCAGCACACAGACAGGGACTCAAAACCACCCACATAGTGCAGCACACAGACAGGGACTCAAAACCACCCACATAGTGCAGCACACAGACAGGGACTCAAAACCACCCACATAGTGCAGTACACAGACAGGGACTCAAAACCACCCGCATAGTGCAGCACACAGACAGGGACTCAAAACCACCCGCATAGTGCAGCACACAGACAGGGACTCAAAACCACCCACATAGTGCAGCACACAGACAGGGACTGACTCAGGCTCAGAACATTCAGACACACACATCACAGGGGATCAGGAATGCAATGGACTGTAATGGATAATAAACAGAAAACCAGATATGATGATGAAAAATAATAAATAACAAGAAATAAACAAATAAACAGAAAATACTCAGAACATAACAGGTGAACATAACATGAACCCAATGTGATGATGATGGTGATGATGATGATGATGATGAGGATGATGATGAGGATGATAATGATGATGGTGATGATGATGATGATGATGGTGGTGACGATGGTGATGATGATGATGATAATGATGATGGTGGTGATTGTGATAAATGGTGGATGGTGATGATTGTGATGATGATGGTGGTGTTTTTTAGGGAGCTGTAGGAGGGGATCAGAAGGACTGGTGTTGTAGTATCTGCAGACAGACTGGATCATGTCCCACTCACTCTAAAGGTGAGACTGTACCTGGCATCTCTCTGCCCGAGATGAGACTCTGTGAGACTGCCAATTCATATTCTCGTGTTAGCACTTCATAGCATTAGAATTTATGTTGAAATTGTGTTTCAGTGTCCAAATAGGAGCATTTGATTTGGTTTACTTTGAGTTTAGACTTTGGTCAGCAGTACTGGTCTTAGAGTGATTTGCTGGTTGATTAATTGAAGTTAGGCTGTTTAATTTAAGTAATTCTCAGTCCTAGATAGTCATAGTATAAAGACTGCCCTAAGCAGCATTTCCTAGAGTGAAACCGTGTCTGCTTCTGCCCTGACACCTGGTTTTCTTTTGGAAGATGATCATTTTGATTCTTGCTGAATTTAGTGCCAGGGCCCAGTTCTGACAGTACTGCTCCAGCAGATAAAAGTGCTGCTGTAACCGCTCCTCTGGGGGGGGGGGGGGAGCAGCACCAGGTCAGCTACTGAGCAGACATTTTACTTCCTTGTTGCTTAAGGTGAGGCCAGGGGCAGAGTGTTACAGTTGTACCACAACTCAAATACTGAACAAAAACTCTGCAGCCCTGTATCACTCCAAAGTATTCTGTTCTTAGGCCACAAATTTTACTGCACATTTGTTGTAAAATGGTTAATGGATATATGCACTTGTATTTCTATCCAAATCACTTTTATTAATTCACCCATTGACACACTCTCACACACCAATGGTGATTGGCTGGCATGCAAGGCGACCAATCAACTCGTCTCCCTCTCTCTCTCTCTCCCTCCCTCCCTCTCCCTCTCTCTCTCTCCTCCTCCATCCCTCTCTCCCTCTCCCTCTCTCCCTCTCCATCTCTCCCTCTCCCTCCCTCTCTCTCCCTCTCCTCTCTCTCTCTCTCCCTCCCTCCCTCTCCCTCTCTCTCT
>NC_083767.1:64453957-64456757 GCF_963514075.1 Conger conger | reverse complement strand
GTGTGTTTCAGGTGAACGGCCCTATAAGTGTCCACACTCTGACTGTGTGTGTGTGTGTGTGTGTTTCAGGTGAACGGCCCTATAAGTGTCCACACTGTGACTGTGTGTGTGTGTGTGTGTGTGTGTTTCAGGTGAACGGCCCTATAAGTGTCCACACTGTGACTGTGTGTGTGTGTGTGTGTGTGTTTCAGGTGAACGGCCCTATAAGTGTCCACACTGTGACTATGTGTGTGTGTGTGTGTGTGTGTTTCAGGTGAACGGCCCTATAAGTGTCCACACTGTGACTGTGTGTGTGTGTGTGTGTGTGTGTTTCAGGTTAACGGCCCTATAAGTGTCCACACTGTGACTGTGTGTGTGTGTGTGTGTGTGTGTGTGTGTGTGTGTTTCAGGTGAACGGCCCTATAAGTGTCCACACTGTGACTATGTGTGTGTGTGTGTGTGTGTGTTTCAGGTGAACGGCCCTATAAGTGTCCACACTGTGACTGTGTGTGTGTGTGTGTGTGTGTGTGTTTCAGGTGAACGGCCCTATAAGTGTCCACACTCTGACTGTGTGTGTGTGTGTGTGTGTGTGTTTCAGGTGAACGGCCCTATAAGTGTCCACACTGTGACTGTGTGTGTGTGTGTGTGTGTGTGTGTGTGTGTTTCAGGTGAACGGCCCTATAAGTGTCCACACTGTGACTATGTGTGTGTGTGTGTGTGTGTGTTTCAGGTGAACGGCCCTATAAGTGTCCACACTGTGACTGTGTGTGTGTGTGTGTGTGTGTGTGTGTTTCAGGTGAACGGCCCTATAAGTGTCCACACTCTGACTGTGTGTGTGTGTGTGTGTGTGTGTTTCAGGTGAACGGCCCTATAAGTGTCCACACTCTGACTGTGTGTGTGTGTGTGTGTGTGTTCAGGTGAACGGCCCTATAAGTGTCCACACTGTGACTGTGTGTGTGTGTGTGTGTGTTCAGGTGAACGGCCCTATAAGTGTCCACACTGTGACTGCGTGTGTGTGTGTGTGTGTGTTTCAGGTGAACGGCCCTATAAGTGTCCACACTGTGACTGTGTGTGTGTGTGTGTGTGTGTTTCAGGTGAACGGCCCTATAAGTGTCCACACTGTGACTATGTGTGTGTGTGTGTGTGTGTGTTTCAGGTGAACGGCCCTATAAGTGTCCACACTGTGACTGTGTGTGTGTGTGTGTGTGTGTGTTTCAGGTTAACGGCCCTATAAGTGTCCACACTGTGACTGTGTGTGTGTGTGTGTGTGTGTGTGTGTTTCAGGTGAACGGCCCTATAAGTGTCCACACTGTGACTATGTGTGTGTGTGTGTGTGTGTGTTTCAGGTGAACGGCCCTATAAGTGTCCACACTGTGACTGTGTGTGTGTGTGTGTGTGTGTGTGTGTGTTTCAGGTGAACGGCCCTATAAGTGTCCACACTCTGACTGTGTGTGTGTGTGTGTGTGTGTGTTTCAGGTGAACGGCCCTATAAGTGTCCACACTCTGACTGTGTGTGTGTGTGTGTGTGTGTGTTTCAGGTGAACGGCCCTATAAGTGTCCACACTGTGACTGTGTGTGTGTGTGTGTGTGTGTGTTTCAGGTGAACGGCCCTATAAGTGTCCACACTGTGACTGTGTGTGTGTGTGTGTGTGTTTCAGGTGAACAGCCCTATAAGTGTCCACACTGTGACTGTGTGTGTGTGTGTGTGTGTGTTTCAGGTGAACGGCCCTATAAGTGTCCACACTGTGACTGTGTGTGTGTGTGTGTGTGTGTGTGTTTCAGGTGAACGGCCCTATAAGTGTCCACACTGTGACTGTGTGTGTGTGTGTGTGTGTGTGTGTTTCAGGTGAACGGCCCTATAAGTGTCCACACTCTGACTGTGTGTGTGTGTGTGTGTGTGTTTCAGGTGAACGGCCCTATAAGTGTCCACACTGTGACTGTGTGTGTGTGTGTGTGTGTGTGTTTCAGGTGAACGGCCCTATAAGTGTCCACACTGTGACTATGTGTGTGTGTGTGTGTGTGTGTGTGTGTTTCAGGTGAACGGCCCTATAAGTGTCCACACTGTGACTGTGTGTGTGTGTGTGTGTGTGTGTGTGTGTGTTTCAGGTGAACGGCCCTATAAGTGTCCACACTCTGACTGTGTGTGTGTGTGTGTGTGTGTGTTTCAGGTGAACGGCCCTATAAGTGTCCACACTCTGACTGTGTGTGTGTGTGTGTGTGTTTCAGGTGAACGGCCCTATAAGTGTCCACACTGTGACTGTGTGTGTGTGTGTGTGTGTGTGTTTCAGGTGAACGGCCCTATAAGTGTCCACACTGTGACTGTGTGTGTGTGTGTGTGTGTGTTTCAGGTGAACGGCCCTATAAGTGTCCACACTGTGACTGTGTGTGTGTGTGTGTGTGTGTGTGTGTTTCAGGTGAACGGCCCTATAAGTGTCCACACTGTGACTATGTGTGTGTGTGTGTGTGTGTTTCAGGTGAACGGCCCTATAAGTGTCCACACTGTGACTGTGTGTGTGTGTGTGTGTGTTTCAGGTGAACGGCCCTATAAGTGTCCACACTGTGACTGTGTGTGTGTGTGTGTGTGTGTGTGTGTGTGTTTCAGGTGAACGGCCCTATAAGTGTCCACACTGTGACTATGTGTGTGTGTGTGTGTGTGTGTTTCAGGTGAACGGCCCTATAAGTGTCCACACTGTGACTGTGTGTGTGTGTGTGTGTGTGTGTGTGTGTGTTTCAGGTGAACGGCCCTATAAGTGTCCACACTGTGACTGTGTGTGTGTGTGTGTGTGTGTGTGTGTGTTTCAGGTGAACGGCCCTATAAGTG
>NC_083767.1:64441457-64448957 GCF_963514075.1 Conger conger | reverse complement strand
CCCGCCCCCTCGGTGTTGGGCACTTCCAGGGTACCATGATCAGTATATTCACTGTGCTTACATTATATTTTACAGCAAAGCAATATTGTTTATACAGAAACAGAAAAATGTGTCATTTATTTTATATGATATATTTTACGATGCATCACTTATTTTTGTGGATTGCAGCAGACAGTTTATAATACACTGTAGGATATTAGCAGACATTATTGGAGTGAAAGAGATGATTGGGTGTGGCTATATGACACTGATGTGGAGGGCGTGTTCAGAGGCAGGGGGCGGGGCCAGGTCAGGGGCAGGGGTGCGGGGCAGGGGCAGGGGGCGGGGCCAGGTCAGGGGTGCGGGGCCAGGTCAGGGGCAGGGGTGCGGGGCAGGGGCAGGGGTGCGGGGCAGGGGCAGGGGTGCGGGGCTGGGTTTAGGCTCTTGTGTAGCTGACTGCTGTTGCAGTATTGGATCTAATCTAATGTAGTGACTAACATGAAACTGTGGCCAGAACCAATAAATACTTTCTGAAAGTGTCTTTGGTCTCTTCTCTGTCTCATTCCTCTCTCACTGGCTCCACACATTCCCACTGGAGCAGAGCCTTAACAGACACCAGACCATCACACACTGGAGCAGAGCCTTAAACAGAGACCAGACCATGGGCCCCATCCACACACTGGAGCAGAGCCTTAAACAGATACCAGACCATGGGGCCCATCCACACACTGGAGCAGAGCCTTAAACAGATACCAGTCCATGGGCCCCATCCACACACTGGAACAGAGCCTTAACAGATACCAGACCATGGGGCCTATCCACACACTGGAACAGAGCCTTAACAGATACCAGACCATGGGGCCTATCCACACACTGGAACAGAGCCTTAAACAGATACCAGTCCATGGGCCCCATCCACACACTGGAACAGAGCCTTAACAGATACCAGACCATGGGGCCCATCCACACACTGGAACAGAGCCTTAACAGATACCAGACCATGGGGCCCATCCACACACTGGAACAGAGCCTTAAACAGAGACCAGTCCATGGGCCCCATCCACACACTGGAACAGAGCCTTAACAGATACCAGACCATGGGGCCCATCCACACACTGGAACAGAGCCTTAACAGATACCAGACCATGGGGCCCATCCACACACTGGAGCAGAGCCTTAAACAGATACCAGTCCATGGGCCCCATCCACACACTGGAACAGAGCCTTAACAGATACCAGTCCATGGGCCCCATCCACACACTGGAACAGAGCCTTAACAGATACCAGACCATGGGGCCCATCCACACACTGGAACAGAGCCTAAACACAATGACCCACACAGCAAATGATTGAGAGTTTTGACACCCAGCCACAATGTTACTTCAGGAGTCCACACCGTACAGGTAAACCCTGGCAGAGAACCTGCAGAGAAAATCACTCTCCTTTCTGCCGGACAGCAACTCAAAGCACAGGGCTGAAGCCAGGCTAGACTGGCTCAGGGATGAAAAGGTGAATGTTCTTCAGTCAAAGTCCTGAACTGACCTCCACCCCATCTGCAGTCTGTGGGACACTGACCTCCACCCCATCTGCAGTCTGTGGGACACTGACCTCCACCCCATCTGCAGTCTGTGGGACACCACTGCAGTACGGAAGTGATATCCAAAGAACGACTGACCTGGTATAAATCAACCAAGAAGAATGGGATAAACAATCGCCCCAAAGACGCTTTGATTGTAAAATAAATCTCTGTAGCACCATTTCTGCCCAAATATCTGGAAATGGGACCGACAGAAACAAGGGAACCTGCATCTTTACAAAGGACAAGATGAACGATATAGAAGCCATGATCTACAGTAACAGGCACTCAGCGAAAAAGTCTATGCAGAACGATCATGTTGTGTGAAGAGACTGAAAACTGAATTCCCATATAGGCCTGTGAGCAGTTTCTGCCTCCACTACATGTCCTGGCAAGCTATTTCACCGTGACCGCTCATTCTATGAACACAACTGAACCTGGAGAAACATTTTAATATTTCTTCAATATACTTTTGAATCACTTTGTTAATCCCTTTTATGAATTTTAAATCCTAAATTGCCCCAAAGTCTAATTTTACTTGAAATGAGCTTGAAGAGTGTCTAGCTGGGGATTAGGAAGTGATTAAGGAGTGATTAAGGATTGTATGTAAGGTGGGGCAGTCCCCTTAGCAGCCTGAAATGCCAACACTAGGACCTTGAATCGGATGTGTGCGGCAATAGGAAGCCAGTGGAGGCTAATTAGAAGTGGGGTGACATGAGCCGACCTGGGCTGACTGGTGATCTGGCGGGCTGCAGCATTCTGGACCAGCTGTAGGGGCTTGATGGCACAAGCTGGGAGACCGGCTAGGAGGGAGTTGCAGTAATCCAGGCTGGAAATGACGAGCGCCTGGACTAGGAGCTGGGTGGCTTTCTCCATCAGGAGATGACAGATACGGCGTATATTGTAGAGGAAGAACCTGCAGGTTCTGTCAGTGGAAGATACTTGTGGAGCCAGGGTGAGGCTGTTATCAAGAGTCACCCCAAGATTCTTTGCCATATAGGAGGAGGAAACTTGTTATGTACGGCACTGAGGACCCAGACACAGGGTGTTATGAATGGGGGTATGTGGTTCTAGTCTTGTCCTGCAGGTGGAGCCAGGAGGTGTACCCTGCACTGATTGCTAACCTGCCACACCTGCCATGGGCTGGAGTATATAAACTCCTCCCCTTCCTCCACATGCTCTTTGTCTTGGCAGCCAGCTCTGCAGCAGCAGGGCCTTCAACAGCCACCATTTTGTTTTGAGCAGTTCATAGTTTCTGTTACAATAAATGTAGTTCTTTTCAAACACTTTAACTGTGTCTGTTTCCTCTATGTTATATTCCCTGAGCCAGGGTTGTAACAAGGGGATAATCCAAAATCATTTATTCTGAGTTCAAGAGCCAAGAGATCCAAGACAATGCCAAAAAGAGAAAGCAAAAGAATAGTTGAGTAAACAGGCAAAAAGGTCAAAAATCCAGTAAATCAAAGGGCGAAAGTACAAAAGGGCTAAGGCAAAAATCAAAGTCACTAAAACAAAGCAGATAATCAAAAACCAGGAAAGCAGATGGGCAAACAAAACAAGAGGGTAAGGCAAGCTCGAAAATCTAAGTCAAAGGGGTGTCTTCAGGAATCTCAAGATATAGGTGTACAAGGAATTTGGCTCTATAAATGATCAACATTCTGACAATGGGTGAAACGGAGACTGAGGTTTAAATACAGGTGACAATCTAGGTGGGGCTGGGGAGAAGGTGGGCTAAACAAATAGACAACAGATGGGGAAACAAAATAGGGTAATAACATCATAACAGGAGGGAGACGAAAACGCGGACTGGATGCAAGTAACCAAACATGTAAAACATACGGCTCCGGATTAGGGAGTAGACATTTGCATAGATTGAAGACATAGCGATAGTCAGAGACAGGTGCGAACACTTTGCTGAAACTAAGCGAGTAATCAGGGATATGGAATAGCTTTATTGTCATTGCACAGTACAGAGCAACGAAATTACAGTTGACAGTTTCATCCCGTCCAAGAAACATAGAGGCCATTTCGTGGCCAACATGGGGAGGGAGACAGGAGCAGGAGAACTATCATTAGATAAGAAAGAAACAATGGGGGGAGATGAGGGAAAAAAATACAACTCCCAAAACTGGGCTCCTTTAGGGGGGCCCAGTGTGGGATTAGGAAAAAAAACCTTGGCACATAAGCAAACAATGAAACATCACAACAAGAAAACTCGAGACATGCACATTTTGGTATTGGGAAAGGTCTCAGGGAGGGGAGGTGTCACAGCTCAGACACTAGGGGGAGCGCGCAGCCACATGGCGCAACGCTCAACTCCCCAGCAGACTGCTCTATGATAGGGAAAGACTTGAGGGGGCTGACTAAGGCGTTAAATCCAAGGGTATGTGTGCGTGTGTCTTTGTGTATGTGTATGTGTGAGCCTCTGTACTTCGTCACCGCCCAGGCCAACAGTGTTCTCTATCGGTGGTGAGGATTGGAGACAACCTTGAGTCCCAAGTGGTGAAGTCCACAGGAGGAGTAGGGAGGAGAGGGGTGGGGTTTGGGGGATGGGCTGAGCAGCTGTCTGCATACCATCCAGGAGAGTAGAAATCGGCTGTCCAAGGCCTAAGCGGGGGAGCCAATGAAGATAAGCTTGTTTGGGTTAGGCCAACTCTGCAGTTTTCTGCCTGCCTTAAAGTCTCACTGGTTCTCTCGGTCCAAACTAGCCGAATGTGATGGCCCATTCCGAGTCGTTCCAATCCACTTCTCCAAGTCGTTATCCATCTTGCGAGTGAGGCGATGCAGTTCGCCTATCGCTTGAGTCTGAGTGTTCATGATCCGACACATTCCCTCAAAGACGGACAGCTTCTCAATTGCCAAAACTGCTGCCAACGCCTTTCGAACTTTGCGATAAACCAGGAACCCACCAAATCCAAATAGCAGGAAACCTGTTATCATAATCCCAATTATGTAGACGTCTTCAATATCCTCCACAGAAAGGATGGACAGACACACGACCCTCGGTACCTCATACGAGTCCATCATGTATCCGGCTGCATGCGTTCCGTCGGGGCAGGCGGGTTCTCCCTTACCCAGTTTTCTCGTCGAGAAAAATTAGATCAATTGCATTGAGAGACCAGCTGATCAGATCCATAATTTCAGTTTTCGGAAAGAGAGAGAGGCTCAGAGTTACAGGTTCAGACAGAGACTACACAAGGACAAGAGCAAAGCAGGAGAGATCAGGGCATGGAGAGAAAGAAAATGCGACCGCCTCCGTCGAGAGTAGCAGAAGAAAAATAGGGAGCGGCGGAGTTATAGAACAGTGCAGAAACACTAAGAGATTGCGTTAGTGAATTAGTTGCGTGAATACTTCCAACTACCCAATAAAAATGACTGTTAGTTAGTTAGACAGACAGTAAGTGTATTAATCGGATTAGTACTGTACAATATCTAGATTAGTAGTAGTTAGTAAGAATAGTGCTCTACAACATTTAACGACCAAGAGAAGCAGGAAGTAAGAATTGCGAGGTTGGAAGGAATGTTGAAAACCCGAAACAACCGTAAACACCCGAATAGTGGGACACGCAGACAGGGGAGTGACTAGACTGGTAAACATTCAGACGCAGACATAACAGGGGATCACAAATGAGAAACTGTAGCAAAAAACAATAACCAAGGATGAATGATAATGAATAAATAACAAGAATAAACATTAATACAAACAGGACAGATACAGAAACATTACAGAAACTACAAAGTCCTCAACAGTCAGTGAGAGGTTGATTGTTGGAGAGGACTTAGCAGGGATGTAAAGAAGCTCAGTCTTGGCAAGGTTAAGCTTCAGGTGGTGGGAAGTCATCCACGCAGAGATATCAGCCAAGCAGGCAGAGATGTGTGGTGACCTGGGTATTGGGGGGGAAGGAAAGAAAGAGTTGGGTATCATCAGCGTAGGAGTGATAAGAAAAGCCGTGGGAAGAGATAACAGAACCAAGAGACATGGTGTATAGCGAGAAGAGGAGAGGACCAAGAACTGAGCCCTGCGGGACTCCAGTTTGTAGGGGGTGAGGGTCAGAGACTGAGCCCCTCCAAGTCACCTGGTAGGAACGACCAGAGAGGAAAACCATGTCAGTGCATATCCTGTGACACCCATCCCAGTCAGTGATGAGAGCAGAATCTCATGGTTGACTGTATCAAAGGCAGCCGACAGGTCGAGGAAGATGAGGACAGAGGTGAGGGATTTGGCTTTAGCAGAGTGGAGTGCCTCAGTGACTGCGAGCAGGGCGGTCTCAGTGGAGTGGCCACTCTTGAAGCCGGACTGGTTGGGATCGTGGAGATTGTTCTGGAGAAGATAAGTGGACAGTTGTGAGCAGACCGCCCATTTTAGCGAGAAAGGGAAGTAGAGAGACAGGCCGGTAGTTGTTCAGAGCAGAGGGGAGTGAGCAGGGGAGTGACTCTGGTGCCAGAACAGAGGGAGGAGTTGATTAGAGAGGAGAGAAAAGGGAGAATGTCATTAGAGATAGATTGTAGAAGGGGAGAGGGGATGGGGTCAAGAGGACAGGTGGTCGGGCGGTGGGATGTGTCGGAATCAGAGAGGGGAGAAAAGGAGGTTAGGGAGTTGGGGAAGGTAGGAGGGTCAGCAGGGGGAGAGGGTTGGGAGAAGGAATTGCGAATGGCATCAACCTTCTTTTCAAAGAAGGAGACAAAGTCATCAGGTGTGAGTGATGAGGGAGGTGGGGGGGAGGGGGGTGAGAAGAGAGGAGAAGGTTGAAAACAGTTTGCGGGGATTAGAGGCGGCTGCTTAATCTGTTTAAAAAAATGGCAGTGTCGACATTTTTCTCTTCAAACTCAAACACTTACTGTATAAACTGAATACATTTTTAACGATTTAATTTCACTTTAAATTACTGAACTAATATTTTGTTGCATAATCATTGTTTTTGCGCATCTGCATTGCATCAAGTCAACCAACTTCTGACACCTAGAAATAGGTATTTCAGCCCAGGATGAACAAACTACAATCCACAGTTCCTGTGAATTTTTGTGTTTTGCTTCAGAAACTGCATTTTTAATGACATTATTGGCATTTGGCAGACGCTCTTACCCAGAGCGACGTACAGCTCATTAGACTAAGCAGGAGACAATCCTCCCCTGGAGCAATGCAGGGTTAAGGGCCTTGCTCAAGGGCCCAATGGCTGTGCGGATCTTATTGTGGCTACACCGGGATTAGAACCACCAACCTTGCGTGTCCCAGTCATTTACCTTAACCACTATGCTACAGGCCGCCCCTGTATTAATGTCACCCCACAGGTTTTCAATGGGATTGAGCTGGCCACTCCATTTCCTCAATACTTTTTGTCTGGAACCAAGATGTTGCTCGCTAACTGGTGTGTTTGGGGTCGTTGTCTTGTTGAAACACCGATTTCAGGGCCATTTCCTCTTTGGCATACGGCAACATAATCTCCTTGAGTATTTTGATGTATTCAAACTGATCCATGATCCCTGGTATACGAACCCAACACCGTAGTATGAAAAACAACCCCATACCATGATTTTTGCGCCAACATGCTTCGCTGTCTTAACAGTGTACTGTGGCTTGAATTCAGTACCCGGGGGTCTTCTGACATACTGTTGATGACCACTAGACCCGAAAAGAACAATTTTACTCTCATCGGTCCACAGAAGGTTATGCCATTTCTCTTTGGGCCGATCGATGTGTTCCTTCTCCTTAACCGTTTTTGCTCCTGCCCTTTTTTCAACAATGGTGCTTTACGGGGGCTTCTTGCTGATAGCATAGCTTCGATCAAACATCTTCTGACTGTAACAGCACTTACAGGTAATTGTAGATCACGTTTGATCTTTTGGGAGCTGATGAATGGCTGAATCTTCGCCATTCTGACTATTCTTCGATATGTTTTGACAGTAGTTGCTCGTTTTCTTCTGCATAATGCATACATTTATCCCTT
>NC_083767.1:64428957-64436457 GCF_963514075.1 Conger conger | reverse complement strand
CTTGGGGCCATTGCTGTTTACACAAAATCTCGATTCAGTAATTGCTTCTCATATCGCTGATGACTCAACTTTTCCTCTCTTCCCGCAGTCAGCCACACAGGCTAATGAGAGTATCTGCCTGCCTGGCCTACCTGGCATCACCTGAAGCTCAACCTCAACAAGACTGAGCTGCTCTTCATCCCTCACAGAGCCTCCCAACCACAAGAACTCTCAGTCACTGCTGATGGTACGACAGATCCTCCCTACCAAAAGAACTCTCAGTCACTGTTGATGGTACGACAGAGCCTCCCTACCACAAGAACTCTCAGTCACTGCTGATGGTACGACAGATCCTCCCTACCACAAGAACTCTCAGTCACTGCTGATGGTACGACAGAGCCTCCCTACCACAAGAACTCTCAGTCACTGCTGATGGTACGACAGAGCCTCCCTACCACAAGAACTCTCAGTCACTGCTGATGGTACGACAGAGCCTCCCTACCACAAGAACTCTCAGTCACTGCTGATGGTACGACAAAGCCTCCCTACCACAAGAACTCTCAGTCACTGCTGATGGTACGACAGAGCCTCCCTACCACAAGAACTCTCAGTCACTGCTGATGGTACGACAGAGCCTCCCTACCACAAGAACTCTCAGTCACTGCTGATGGTACGACAGAGCCTCCCTACCACAAGAACTCTCAGTCACTGCTGATGGTACGACAGAGGCTGCCTGGGGGTGGGCCTGGACTTTAAGGGGCAAGTTTCAGCAACATCACAGTCCTGCAGATTCCATCTGTACAACATTAAGACTCATCTCTGCACACTGCACCATAACCAGCTATCCAGATACACACTCCTCTGTGGCAGTTATCACCAGTCTCAATCTTTTAGCCCTCTTGCTGAACTTTGTATTTTATATTCATACTTCATGTGCATGTTAGTGCTGTATTTTAATCCGGGACTGTTGCATGTGTATTATATCTTGAGACGGTAGTTGCTTACATTATTACTTACTGTTTTAGCCCATCTCCCAACCACACTGGACTTGGTAACAGTTCGATGTAGATGACTGATTCTTTGTGAATTGTACCTCATCCTACCTGTTATAATGACCTTTGGTATGCACTTTTTTTATTTGTAATAAATAAATGTAATGTAATTTCTCTCCCCCTCTCACCACTCCCCCTTTGTCTCCCTCCAGGTGCTGGACGATGTGAGCGGAGTCCTTGTCCCACATGTAGATGTGTCCACAGTCACTGCCGCTCACGACAAACTCACTGCAGGGCCCGAAGAAGTTCACCCCCTTCACTGTGGGGCAGAGAGCCCAGTCAGCCCGAATACTGCCCACAACTACCCCCTTACAACCCCAATACCCCCCACAACTACCCCCTTACAGCCCAACTACCCCCCACAACTACCCCCTTACAGCCCCAATACCCCCCACAACTACCCCCTTACACCCCCAATACCCCCCACAACTACCCCCTTACAGCCCAACTACCCCCCACAACTACCCCCTTACAGCCCAACTACCCCCCACAACTACCCCCTTACAGCCCCAATACCCCCCACAACTACCCCCTTACACCCCCAATACCCCCCACAACTACCCCCTTACAGCCCAACTACCCCCCACAACTACCCCCTTACAGCCCAACTACCCCCCACAACTACCCCCTTACAGCCCCAATACCCCCCACAACTACCCCCTTACAGCCCAACTACCCCCCACAACTACCCCCTTACAACCCCAATACCCCCCACAACTACCCCCTTACAGCCCAACTACCCCCCACAACTACCCCCTTACAGCCCCAATACCCCCCACAACTACCCCCTTACACCCCCAATACCCCCCACAACTACCCCCTTACAGCCCAACTACCCCCCACAACTACCCCCCACAACTACCCCCTTACAGCCCCAATACCCCCCACAACTACCCCCTTACACCCCCAATACCCCCCACAACTACCCCCTTACAGCCCAACTACCCCCCACAACTACCCCCTTACACCCCCAATACCCCCCACAACTACCCCCTTACAGCCCAACTACCCCCCACAACTACCCCCTTACAACCCAACTACCCCCTATACAGTGTAAATATACCCCCCAATTACCCCAATACATCACCTAATAACACACCTCCCAATAACACAGCGCCCAATAACACACCACCTCCAATCACAGGCCCCCCCCCGCCCTGGGAACAGAGTTGGGGGTCACACCTGTGGCGTTGTTACGGTGACCCTTGTACTTCCTGCAGTAGTCAGCTCCATCGCTGTGCTGGGAGTTAAACAGGTAAATGTCCTCATCATTGTAACTGGCCAACAGCTCTGTAACACAGAACAGAGACAGCCTGAAACCAGTATGTGCGTGTGTGTGCGTATCTGTGTGTGCGTGTGTGTATGTGTAGGTGAGTGTGCGCGCATGTGTGTGTGCGAGTGTGTGTGTGCATGTAGGTGAGTGAGAGTGTGCGTGTGTGTGTGTGTGTGTGTGTGTAGGTGTGTGTGTGCGTGTAGGTGAGTGTGCGCGCATGTGTGTGTGTGCGTGTGTGTGTGTGTCTGTGAGTGTGTGTAGGTGTGTGCGTGTGTTCGTGTAGGTGTGTGTGTGTAGGTATGTGTGTGTGTGTGTGTGTGTGTGTGTGTGTGTGGGTGTGTGTGTGTAGGTATGTGTGTGTGTGTGTGTGTGTGTGCGTGCGTGCGTGTGTGTGTAGGTGTGTGTGTGTGTGCGTGTGCGTGTGCGTGTGCGTGTGCGTGTGCGTGCGTGCGTGTGTGTGAAGGTGTGTGTGAGTGCTGCACCTGTTCCATCATGGCTGTACACCAGACAGGTGATGTTGGTCTTGCTCTCGCTGGACAGCAGATGAGAAGGACAGAACTTCTTCAGCACACCATTATTCTCATTCTCATTGATCTTCCGCTGGTCATACACCCTGCAGAGAGAGTGTGTGTGTGTGTGTGAGTATATACACTCAGCAAGCATTTTATTAGGTATTCATAAGACTTATTTTTGTATTTATAAGACTTCTACTGCTGTAGCCTATCCAATTACGAGTTATGAGGCGTTGTGTGTTGAGAGATGCTCTTCTGCATATCACTGTTGTAATGTGTTGTTATTTGAGTTACTGTCACCTTCCTGTCAGCTTCAACCAGTCTGGCCATTCTCCTCTGACCTCTCTCATTAACAAGGCATTTCTGTCTGCAGAATTGCGGCACACTGGATTTCTTTTCGTTTTTTGCTACATTCTTTGCAAAATCCCAGGAGTTCAGCAGTTTCTGAGATACTGAAACCGCCCTGTCTGCCACCAACAATCATTACACGGTCAAAGTCACTTC
Source organism: Conger conger (assembly GCF_963514075.1). Classification (NCBI taxonomy): domain Eukaryota; kingdom Metazoa; phylum Chordata; class Actinopteri; order Anguilliformes; family Congridae; genus Conger; species Conger conger. Next base: position 64,433,137 of record NC_083767.1, on the reverse strand, counting down.
GATCACATTTTTCCCCCATTCTACTGGTTGATGTGAACATTACCTGAAGCTCCTGACCCACATCTACATGATTGTGTGCATCGCACTGCTGCCACATGATCGCCCGATTAGATAATCACATGAAAAGCAGGCGTGATAAAGTACAAATGTTCCTAATAAAGTGCTGGGTGAGTATGTGTGAGTGCGAGAGAGAAAAACGAGCTACAATCACACACACACACACATTGACCTTACAGTCAGAGCTGGTCTGTAATGAACTGTAAGAACGTGACAGACGGACAGTAGACTCACCGGACATACTGGTCCCTGCCGCCCACAGCGAAGTGGTGAGTGTTGGCCGGGTTCACAAAGATGGTGTAGAGCCCCACCTTCCGCTCGCCTTCCTTCACCACCACCAGCTTACTGAGAGAGCAGTGTACACGTACACACACACACACACGTACACACAACATCACCACCAGCTTACTGAGAGAGCAGTGTACACGTACACACAACATCACCACCAGCTTACTGAGAGAGCCCCACCTTCCGCTCGCCTTCCTTCACCACCACCAGCTTACTGAGAGAGCAGTGTACACGTACACACAGACACACACGTACACACAACATCACCACCAGCTTACTGAGAGAGCAGTGTACACACGTACACACACACACACACGTACACACAACATCACCACCAGCTTACTGAGAGAGCCCCACCTTCCGCTCGCCTTCCTTCACCACCACCAGCTTACTGAGAGAGCAGTGTACACGTACACACACACACACACGTACACACAACATCACCACCAGCTTACTGAGAGAGCAGTGTACACGTACACACACACGTACACACAACATCACCACCAGCTTACTGAGAGAGCCCCACCTTCCGCTCGCCTTCCTTCACCACCACCAGCTTACTGAGAGAGCAGTGTACACGTACACACAAACACACGTACACACAACATCACCACCAGCTTACTGAGAGAGCAGTGTACACGTACACACAACATCACCACCAGCTTACTGAGAGAGCCCCACCTTCCGCTCTCCTTCCTTCACCACCACCAGCTTACTGAGAGAGCAGTGTACACGTACACACAACATCACCACCAGCTTACTGAGAGCCCCACCTTCCGCTCTCCTTCCTTCACCACCACCAGCTTACTGAGAGAGCAGTGTACACGTACACACAACATCACCACCAGCTTACTGAGAGAGCAGTGTACACGTACACACACACACACACGTACACACAACATCACCACCAGCTTACTGAGAGAGCCCCACCTTCCGCTCTCCTTCCTTCACCACCACCAGCTTACTGAGAGAGCAGTGTACACGTACACACAACATCACCACCAGCTTACTGAGAGAGCCCCACCTTCCGCTCGCCTTCCTTCACCACCACCAGCTTACTGAGAGAGCAGTGTACACGTACACACAGACACACACGTACACACAACATCACCACCAGCTTACTGAGAGAGCCCCACCTTCCGCTCTCCTTCCTTCACCACCACCAGCTTACTGAGAGAGCAGTGTACACGTACACACGTACACACACACACACACACACACACAACATCACCACCAGCTTACTGAGAGAGCAGTGTACACACGTACACACAACATCACCACCAGCTTACTGAGAGAGCTCCACCTTCCGCTCGCCTTCCTTCACCACCACCAGCTTACTGAGAGAGCAGTGTACACGTACACACACACACAACATCACCACCAGCTTACTGAGAGAGCCCCACCTTCCGCTCGCCTTCCTTCACCACCACCAGCTTACTGAGAGAGCAGTGTACACGTACACACAGACACGTACACACAACATCACCACCAGCTTACTGAGAGAGCAGTGTACACGTACACACACACACACGTACACACAACATCACCACCAGCTTACTGAGAGAGCCCCACCTTCCGCTCTCCTTCCTTCACCACCACCAGCTTACTGAGAGAGCAGTGTACACGTACACACAACATCACCACCAGCTTACTGAGAGAGCCCCACCTTCCGCTCTCCTTCCTTCACCACCACCAGCTTACTGAGAGAGCAGTGTACACGTACACACAACATCACCACCAGCTTACTGAGAGAGCCCCACCTTCCGCTCGCCTTCCTTCACCACCACCAGCTTACTGAGAGAGCAGTGTACACACGTACACACAGACACACACGTACACACAACATCACCACCAGCTTACTGAGAGAGCCCCACCTTCCGCTCTCCTTCCTTCACCACCACCAGCTTACTGAGAGAGCAGTGTACACACGTACACACAGACACACACGTACACACAACATCACCACCAGCTTACTGAGAGAGCCCCACCTTCCGCTCTCCTTCCTTCACCACCACCAGCTTACTGAGAGAGCAGTGTACACGTACACACAACATCACCACCAGCTTACTGAGAGAGCCCCACCTTCCGCTCGCCTTCCTTCACCACCACCAGCTTACTGAGAGAGCAGTGTACACGTACACACAACATCACCACCAGCTTACTGAGAGAGCCCCACCTTCCGCTCGCCTTCCTTCACCACCACCAGCTTACTGAGAGAGCAGTGTACACGTACACACAACATCACCACCAGCTTACTGAGAGAGCCCCACCTTCCGCTCGCCTTCCTTCACCACCACCAGCTTACTGAAAGAGCAGTGTACACGTACACACACACACACACGTACACACAACATCACCACCAGCTTACTGAGAGAGCAGTGTACACACACTCACACACACACACACAACATCACCACCAGCTTACTGAGAGAGCAGTGTACACACGTACACACAGACACACACGTACACACAACATCACCACCAGCTTACTGAGAGAGCAGTGTACACACACTCACACACACACACAACATCACCACCAGCTTACTGAGAGAGCAGTGTACACACACACACACAGACACACACGTACACACAACATCACCACCAGCTTACTGAGAGAGCAGTGTACACGTACACACAACATCACCGCCAGCTTACTGAGAGAGCAGTGTACACGTACACACAGACACGCACGTACACACAACATCACCACCAGCTTACTGAGAGAGCAGTGTACACGTACACACAACATCACCACCAGCTTACTGAGAGAGCAGTGTACACGTACACACACACACACGTACACAACATCACCACCAGCTTACTGAGAGAGCAGTGTACACGTACACACACACACACACACACACACACAACATCACCACCAGCTTACTGAGAGAGCAGTGTACACACACTCACACACACTCACACACACACACACACACACACACACAACATCACCACCAGCTTACTGAGAGAGCAGTGTACACGTACACACACACACACACACACACACACACACACACACACACACCACCACCAGCTTACTGAGAGAGCAGTGTACACGTACACACAGACACACACGTACACACAACATCACCACCAGCTTACTGAGAGAGCAGTGTACACGTACACACAGACACACGTACACACAACATCACCACCAGCTTACTGAGAGAGCAGTGTACACACGTACACACACACACACAACATCACCACCAGCTTACTGAGAGAGCAGTGTACACACGTACACACAGACACACACGTACACACAACATCACCACCAGCTTACTGAGAGAGCAGTGTACACGTACACACACACACTCACACACAACATCACCACCAGCTTACTGAGAGAGCAGTGTACACACGTACACACACACACACACACACACACACACCACCACCAGCTTACTGAGAGAGCAGTGTACACGTACACACAGACACACACGTACACACAACATCACCACCAGCTTACTGAGAGAGCAGTGTACACGTACACACAGACACACGTACACACAACATCACCACCAGCTTACTGAGAGAGCAGTGTACACACGTACACACACACACACAACATCACCACCAGCTTACTGAGAGAGCAGTGTACACACGTACACACAGACACACACGTACACACAACATCACCACCAGCTTACTGAGAGAGCAGTGTACACGTACACACACACACTCACACACAACATCACCACCAGCTTACTGAGAGAGCAGTGTACACACGTACACACACACACACACACACAACATCACCACCAGCTTACTGAGAGAGCAGTGTACACGTACACACAGACACACACGTACACACAACATCACCACCAGCTTA
>NC_083767.1:64386457-64423957 GCF_963514075.1 Conger conger | reverse complement strand
CACGAGATAATAAAAACACAAACAGGGGCGAGAGTGGTTTTGCTGTCAGCGCGTTATCAGAAAGCGGATTTCTCACCGGGTGTGATGGAGGACTGCCCCTCGCGGTCAGCCATAGTCCTGTGCGTCTCTCAGTAGCGAGGGCAGCCTGTGGGGGAGACAGAGAGCCTCAATTTTCTATCAACTCCAATGTCACTCACTTTACAAGAAACTCATATGATCTGATTTCAACTTCGTGTGGAGTAGCCTGATTCCCCTTTCATAAGCAATTGACTCCATATATACATACTTAAAAGTTAAAAGCCGCATAACAGCTGTATATTATAGCGAATAAGTCGCGCTAAATAAGGCACCTGTTGGCATTTGCTTGCGGTTTAAACTGCTATATCCGCGTGGGCCAATACACATCACAACTGCAATCTCGACGGATATAAAAATAACGCAAGCAACTAGGCTATCTGCAGACAGCATAACGTGATATCTCATCTCAAAGTAATGTTCGCAAACTAGCTATCTAGCTAGCTTAGTCTCAGTACCGTGACATCCTCAGTGCAAATGCAAAACCTAATGTTAGTTTACAATAAATAGCTTGTAAGCGAGTATGCTAAGGTTAGATTGTTAACATGTTAAAATAGATCATTAGCCTGTTAATAAAAACAGAAAATAACACTAGACAGTCGCCTAATCCTAGCTGCCCGTGGGCACCACGCGATTAAAGACAGATTGTTCTGCCACTTCCATCGCCGTTCGCACTGGGAGGTTATGGACAAACCAAGACGCAAAACAGGACTCTGAAAGTGATAGAGACAAGTACTACAAATTTCCAAAATCGATGCGCTATAAAATGACGAGTCTGTTAGCTGTGCTACATAGCTACCACAGCAGCAGGTCGCTAGCCACATAGCCAAATGTCTTGCGACGTTGTTGCGCATTCTTGTTCATTTCTCCAATATTTCAACATTGTTGTCAAGTTCTGTAATAACTGAACACATGGGCTACATGCATTATTTTAAAATACCGTCGTATTTCCCAGTGAGTTAGCTTGGTTAGAAAACGCTTTCCTCCGTAGTTTTTGTACGCTAGCAAGCTAACGTGTAAACACTGTCACCTCAAGTAGGCCCGCCGACTGTCAGCTAAATCCTAATCGTCGGTGTCAATTTCTAATCCCGAACAGAATTTCAGGCTCCTCGAACCGGCGGACTGCAGCTTAGCTTTCTCGACATCAGGGTCGTGTGCTTAAAGCGCATGCCACACAAAGCAGAAAGCGTTGCGATTTCCACTGTACTTTCTGTTTATGTTTTGATGGTTCTCGTCGCCTTGTGTTTTTTTTCCTGAAGATTCCCCTTCCAGCGCCCAATCAGCGATAGTCTTTCCGGAAGTGCGTTTTCTTAAACGCCTGTGGGAGTTGTAGTTATCTCCAGTCTAGTCAGAAAGTGTTCTAATTTAATGTTAGAAAATACACATGGTTTTGGGGAAATAAACAATTTATGGTACTTTTGTATAAAATAATGGTATTGGAATGTATAAGCTGAATAATATTCCATTTTACTTATTTAAGTTGAAAGAAACCAAAAAAGATTGTTTCAGAAATAAACCTGGCATAATTTCTTACAAGACAAGGATGGTGAGAAAAAAACATATACCTGTGAGTGTGAACTTTTTGTTCATTACTATTTATGGCAGTTGAAATGTAAAAAAACACTTTTCCCCCTCCTTCTGCACAGTCAGATATCCGTTTCCTGCTAGCAGTGTGCAGTATTCGTGCATGTCAACAACCAGCTTCCTTCCTGCCCTGTATTGGTGTGCCTGCTATTGCGCATTTTGTTCACTTGGGGGCGACATTGCACATAACCTACTCACTAGGATTTGGGAACATAATCAGAATGCTACAGGGTCAGATGCATTATATACAGTATGTTGTTGAACAACAACATACTGAAGACGCCCCTCTTCAAGCAGCACCTCTCCCTGTCCCTCCCTACCTCCCTGTAAGCCTTAATTGTTGTCTTTCTGTGGTATGTAAGACACAGAAAGTATGTATTAGGTATGTATTAGGATGTTTAGTTTGGCTAGGTAAGCAGTGTTTGGCTAGGTAAGCGGTTCGTTCATACTTTCGCGTGTTGCGGTATTACGATTTAAAAAAACAAAAACAAAACAATAATAATAATAATAATAATAATAATAATAATAATAATAATAATGATAATAAGAAGAAGAAGAATTAATCTGATGATCATATAGGCCCTGGCCCTTATATTTGTTGTGCAGGTAGCAACTGAAATTGTACTTCCCTCTAGGGTCTTTCAGCGCACTTATCCCTGGTTATGGGTATGCACTTTGCACTTTGTTGTACGTCGCTCTGGATAAGAGCGTCTGCCAAATGCCATTAATGTAATGTAATGTAATGTTCCCTGGCAAAGCATATTTGCCATACACAGCTGATGTTTTAGGTTTACGGTATCCTAACAGCTTCCTCGACAGACTGCTTGAACTGCCAGTGATTGAGCTGCTCTGTGCTCAGCGCAGGCGAGGAGAAATGAAACCGATATTTGCACATTCAGTGAAACAGACATAACAGACCACAGCGTGTAATCCACAGGGCACTGGGACAGCAGCAGTGGAGATGGGGCGAATCACTATATGCAAACAAGCTTTAATTTAGTCAGTTACATGTTTAATGCACTACAGGCCTGTTGTGGTCCAGTTTTCCGTTTGGTTGTATGTGTTGTATTAAATACTTTACCTATATCTTTTATTTTGTAAGTACATTTAAAGTCAATTTACATTTTAAATTCAGTTTACCTTTTTGACATGCAATATTTCACTTTGGAATGTATTCAACTGTTTATTGCAATCAAATAGCAATACAACTATCACATCAAATGATAATCACGATGAATCAAGAATTGTTTTGAAATCAAATCGCGACCCCAGGAATCTAAATCAAACTGAATCGCGATAATACTCATACTGTATAGTATGTACGTATGTGCAAGAGTGCAAACGTGTATGTTTTACGTATATAAATGTATGTGTGTGTTTATGTGTCTATAGGAGTATGTGAGAGTGTGTGTGTGGGTGTGCGTGTGCTTGTGTGTGCGTGCGCGTGTGCGCTAAAGAGAGCGCGTCAGGTGTGAGGTTTCTGTCTGTTCCACGCGCGCTGCTCAGGATCGCTGTAGCAGCGGATGGAACGCGACGTCGGAGCAAGCATCCCTCTGTTTCCTTTCTCTAAGCAGTACATAGTGTGTTACAAGCCTGTTTCTTTCATTCTCAAAATTACTGTAATTCCGCAGTCTGTTTAAAAAGAAGAGCGGGGGAGGTGCAGTCTCTACAGCACAAGTGTACGACACGAGACCAAACGACTAAAATGAGCACAGTAAGTCCCATAATTAAGGCTTTCATCAATCAAAAAAAATATTTCAGTTGTGAGAACTATCTTGGTATCAATGTTCTGGGATCCAGAAAAAAATTGTCTGGCTTCCACTAAGGCGTGGAATTCGCAGGTAAGCCTACAGACGGAAGGAAGAACTCTCCGTTGATCCGTCTTTGAGGAGTTCCGTGCGCTCCCTCCCCAGCGCGGTACGGGAGTGGCGTTATTACCCGCAGCCTCGGTGCGGTACGGGAGGGGCGTTATTACCCGCAGCCTCGGTGCGGTACGGGAGGGGCGTTATTACCCGCAGCCTCGGTGCGTACAGGAGTGGCGTTATTACCCGCAGCATCGGTGCGTACGGGAGTGGCGTTATTACCGCAGCCTCGGTGCGTACGGGAGTGGCGTTATTACCCGCAGCCTCAGCGCGGTGCGGGAGTGGCGTTATTACCCGCAGCCTCGGTGCGTACGGGAGTGGCGTTATTACCCGCAGCCTCAGCGCGGTGCGGGAGTGGCGTTATTACCCGCAGCCTCGGTGCGTACGGGAGTGGCGTTATTGCCGCAGCCTTGCAGTCTCTCATTGGCTTAAAGGGCCGCAGCACGGAACAGGCGAAACATCACGTATTCACTGCATGAAGTACCGACTCGGTTACGATATGTTGTAAATGGCGTTTGCGCAAGACTTCGAATAAGGAACGTGCATAGCAGCCGTTCTCGTGCTCTGTAGAGTCCAGTATAATAGTTTCACGGGACGCAAGTAATCACAGGATTGCATGACTACTCTACGTGTTTATAGCCTTATTGTGGCGATTCATTTTGGGTTCAGACAGTTTGATGATATAAATGGTCAAAGTATTTAGTCTTTGGTGTGGATGAAACACTTTTACAGACAATTGCTTTGAAATTGTAGCCTAATATTAGACAGTAGTTTTATTTTTCACGCTTACAGTTGGCTATTCAACATAATAAACAGTTACCTCTCACGTCATTTTATTTCCCTTAGCATTCTGTTATCCAGGTGCTGAATTAACTATTAATGATAATAATAACTGTTCATTCACTGTGATGGATCACATCCCTACTGCACACATGAGTTGTGCATTGAAACAAAGTTTACTGCAAAGTGCTTTATATTGTCACTGTATGTTGCTTTATGAAGTGTCCTCCTGCACCATCATATGTGTGTGTGTGTGTGTGTGTGTGTGTGTGTGTGTGTGTGCATGTGCATGTGACCTACTTTAGAACTGATGATGTCATTTTTTGTTTCAGTCCAGATCAACCGGGAAATCCAGCTGCCAGGACTCCATTGGAGAGACCAAGGGTCTGTGTCCTCCTGCACCATTGTGTGTGTGTGTCCTTGCATTGTCCTGTGTGTGTGTGTGTGTGTGTGTGCGTGTGTGTGCGTGCGTGTGTGTGTGTGTGTCTGTGTGTGTGTCTGTGTGTGTGCGTGTGTGTGTGTGTGTGTGTGTATGTGTGTGTGCGTGTGTGTGTGTGTGTGTGTGTGTCTGTGTGTGTGCTATTTTTTTTACAGATTATTACAGGTTATGTGAAATGATATAAACCCACACAGGTTGTGTCATGGTGTGAGGGGCACAATGTGGTTTGTGATTCAGGGTGATTGGCATCTCGCTCCTCTCACAGAGAAGCTTCCGGGAGGCGTGGGGAAGACGGAGGACCTGGAGGAGGAAGCTGATATCGATCTGGACGCCCCTGAGACCACGAAGGCTGCGCTGGCCATACAGAACCAGTTCAGACGCTTCCAGAAGAAGAAGTAGAAACAGAGAATGACATGAAAAGTGTTCAGTAGTACAGAGATACTTAAGCACTGTACTAAGAGAGAGACATTACAACTGCACTGACTGAGAGAGAGAGAGAGAGAGAGAGAGAGAGAGAGAGAGAGAGAGACATTGTACTGAGAAAGAGGGGGAGAGAGGGGGTGAAGGAAAGCTGGAATTAATTGATTTAAAACAGACTGGAATTGAGAGAGAGTGATAGCCCCATTACTATGACAACATAGTCATTACCTCTACTCCTCTGCACCCAAAAAATCTCTCTCCTCCCTCTCCCGTTCTTCCACTACCTGCATTTCTCTATTCTCAACACACCTACACACACACACACACACACACACACACACACACACACACATGCACACACTCTTTCTCTCTCTCTCTGCATGGGGTCATGGGCCTGGGTTGTGATTCTGATTGTAGTTCTGGCCCATGAGGGGCTGGGCACTGTGCTGTCAATTAGAACAGAGAGGCAGAGTTACACAGCCAGGAAATGACCACCACCTCACCCCAGCCCAGAACAGGAAATGGCTAGTTTCTGTTACTCTGTGACAGTCTTCTGTGATAAGCGCTATGAAAATAAATGGCTCCATCTAATCAGAGGCCTTCCATACCACCTAACCCTAACCCATACCATTGAGCCTGCTTGCAGAGTACACTGGATTAAACATTAACAAGTAGTGCAGTTAAGATCCCTACATGATATACTTATTTCTCTAATAAACCCATCACTCCTCTGTTACACACACACATGCACACACACACATGCACACACACATGCACACACACACATGCACACACGCACACACACACACATGCACACACACGCGCACACACACATGCACACACGCACACACACACACATGCACACATACACACACGCGCGCGCACACACACACACACAGACCGCTTACAGCTGTTCACTCATTTCACATGCTCAGTCATTTGTGCCTGACACTAGACCTGTATAATCAGATGAGTTCGTTTGTCTGATGCCTGTGTCTGGGCACTTTGTGTAATGATATCTCTTATGATTACTGTGTATTAAAAGATGTATTAATTTATGTGTGTCACTTATAAGCTCCAGAGAATGACAAACATAACTGATCACCGTTGTTTTACTACACAAATAAAATATCTGTGCCATGTCTCTCAGACTGTGTGGTGGTTGTATTTTCACTGTGCAGATGATTCTCTTGCTGTGAACAGCGCCCAGAATTAGCACAGCAGCCAAGCCTGGCCTCACTCTTTGTTGTATACTGGACTTATGAAAGAAATGTAAAAATGTTAAAGTTAATGATGGAACTATTCAGAATACAAAATGCTCTAATGAAAGCACTGAGAAGAAATATTAATATTAATATTTATGATGACCTGAGCTATGTATGGCAGTGCACAACAAGGACCCTGCCCTGAAACACACTACATGCTACATGCTACATGCTACATGCATAGTAGTAGTAATAACAGTAGTAGCAGTAGTGATAGCAGTAGTAGTAGTAGTATCCTACTAAAAAATGTCTGCAGACAGTCCACAGCAGGTATGAAGCCGTTGTGATGCTGTGTCTCCCCATCTCCAGGTTCTGAGTAAAGGAACCAGTGCTCCAGGGCTGCCCCTGCTGCTCAAAACCAACATTTACATTCTGCTGGAGAGACAATGAACTGCACATCCTGGGGCCTGTATCACCAAGCAGGATTATCCAGCCAGCTGGACAACTGCAATGAGCAAAACCTGGAACCCTCTCTAATGCGTCTGTCTGTCTGTCTGTCTGTCTATCTATCTGTCTGTCTGTGTGTTTGTCTGACTGTCTATCTATAAAATGTCTGTTTGTCTTACTGGTTTACTCTCTGGGTGGTGTTTGTATAAATGTTCAGCTAATAATAGCAGCACACCCTCTGACACAATCATCAAAGATCAATCTATTTTTCACCCAATCACTGATCAGCACGTCTGTTTTTCTCCAATCACTGCTGAGCTGGGTTCCTAACAGGTATAACCACATCTGTGACCACACCCTCTCACTGATACTGCTCCTTCTCAGAGAGAGGGAGAGAGAGAGAGTAAAGAGGGTGATCAGAAAGGGGAAATCTGGTAGTTGATTAAATACTGGGAGGAGGAAGAGTTCACCCGACAGGTACAGAGCAGAGCACAGATCATAATGCAGAGTGAGTCTCTTTTTATCCCGTTTCTTACAGTAAAACCTTTATCCAATAGGGCTAACTGCCGCCTCTAACAGTAAAACCTATATCCTATAGGGCTAAATGCTACCTCTAACAGTAAATCAATATACTTATCAGGGGTTCAAGTTGTATCTATCTATCTATCACTCTATGACTCGGAACGGTACTTTCCTCTAGAGTCTTATAGGGCTAAGTGTGAAGACAATATTCCAGGAGTTTGTGAATTAGGAGGGAGACTGGAAGGTCCTGTTGGAAATAAACTGTATAACTAAACTCCCTTTTGCATTAATGAAGTATCAAGTGGGTTTGTATCTTTTAAATCTGGAGTCTGCTGGGTGTAGTTGTGTAGTTGTGTGGAGCAGGTTTGTGTTGTGTAGTTGTGTTATGGACACAGTGGGGTAGTTTGAGCATGTCATGTATGGCTTGGTGTGGAGAGGAAGTTGGTGTTGTTTTTTGAAATTCAAAGCGTTTCTGCAGCATTGTTGTAGCGTTGTCAGAGGGTTATTGCACTGCAATGCTGGGCGAGGCTGCATGTCGCAGGGCAGCATTCCACAGCCATTACAGGACAGACATACGGCCGTCTGACTAAACCAGTTTAAACAGTGAAGCAGCAAAACCTAGGTACACCTGTGAGTCTGTGTGTGTGTGTGTCTGTGTGAAAGAGCACTAAAGGAGAGAGAGTGTGTGTACGTGTGTGTGCGATTTGTGTGCATGTGTGTGTGTGTGATTTGTGTGCACGTGTGTGTGAGTGTGTGTGTGTGTGAGTGTGCATGTATGTGTGAGAGTGTGTGTGTATGTGTGTGTGTGTGGTATGTGTGAGAGAGTGTGTGTGAGTGTGTGAGTGTGTGTGAGAGAGTGTGTGAGTGTGTGGTGTGTGTGAGTGTGTGTGTGTGTGTGATTTGCGCACCAGTCTCAGGGCCAGATTTAGTCCCAGCACAAAAAATATCTGTAGAGCAATATCTGAGCTGTATCCCGGCACTGTTGCTGTCAGAGACATCAACACCGTTTCCATTTCTGCAGTCAAATCAATTACACACAATTCGGATATGGTGCAAACAGACACAAGGAAATGAAAACTTACATTTCCAGATCAGGAAATATACACTCAGTGAACACTTTATTTGGTATTTATTCTACTTTTTTTTCTTCTTCTGCTACTGTATCCACTTAGAGGTTTGGCACATTGTGTGTTCAGAGATGCTCTTCTGCATACCACTGTTGTAATATGTGGTTGTTTTACTGTCACCTTCCTGTCAGCTTCAACCAGTCTGGCCCTTCTCCTCTGATGTCTCTCATTACCAACTCGCTTCTGCCCACAGAACCTCTGCTCACTGGATGTTTTTAGTTTTTTGCACCATTCTCTGCAAACTCTAGAGACTGTTGTGCATGAAAATCACAAAAAGAAGATCAGCAGTCTCAGAGATACTCAAACCACCCTGTCTGGCACCAACAATCATTCCATGGTCAAAGTCACTAATATGACATTTGATCATGTCTGCATGCTTCCATGCATATAGTTGCTGCCACATGATTGGCTGATTAAATATTTGCACTCACAAGCTGGGGTACAGGTCTACAGCTAAATAAAGTGTTCACTGAGTGTAGATGGTTAATAAGGTCTACAGCTTCACAACGCTGAATTATAGCAGAGAGGAGAGAACACCAACAGAGAGGATGAAGGTTTGGAGTGACATCACATACAGAATGGACTCTTTAGGTAAATAAAACACAGTAGGTGTAAAGAGGAGATGGCATGTTGCAAGGCGTACAGAAATAAAAACACAACAAGTGCAAAAGACGCAGCTGGTGGTACAACTAAGGACAGAATGTTAAGAGCCGTAGAATACGAGGCAGAAAAGTCCCAGTAATAAGCAGGGAATTGACATGGATGGACATGGAGCACGCGGATGCCCTATTGAACTCGTTGTGCAGAACAATTGTTTAAATTGTTTCAACTGCGTGGATATTACCTTGTAGCAATATATATATATATATATATATATGGCAAGATGAAGCCTATTTATTGTTTCAAGCCATTATATTATAGATATTATGACTTTATTGTTATTTAGAGTAAAGTCATTTGGAATAAGTTAATGTTTTGATTTCTTTATATTAGTAAATTAATATTGTATCATTTAATTGTGACATTTTGTTGAGTTTACTCTCCTTGTAAAAAGAGTAACTGTCGCTTTAAGAGCTTTTGTGTCTCTGTTATTTATTATTTGATTCTTTAATGTTGTTTTCCGGCTGTTTGAACTTGGGAGTCTTAATGTAGTGCTTTGAGCTTCGTTTTTCATAATGAGCTTTGATGAATCGTATATGTAATATGGATCTTTCACCTGTGGATCCCTGCAGGTGTGCGTTCCCCTGGCCGCTCCCTGACCGAGGAGCAGTTCCAGTGCTCCATCTGCCTGGAGGTGTTTGTGGAGCCTGTCTCCACGCCCTGCGGCCACAGCTTCTGCCAGGCCTGCCTGCAGGGCTACTGGAGCCACAGCAAGCAGTGCGTCTGTCCCATGTGCAAGACCAGCTTCCCCAAGAGGCCGCAGCTGAGCGTCAACCGGGTCCTGGCCGAGATCTCCGCCCACTTCCAGAGCGGGGGCGGGGCCGAGGCGGAGCCGGGGGCGGAGCCGAGGGCGGGGGCGGGGGGCGGGGCAGGCTCTGTGGGCGGGGCAGGCTCTGTGGGCGGGGACTTCGCCCAGGCGGGGGAGGTGGCGTGTGATTCGTGCATCGGGAGGAAGATGAGGGCGGTGAAGTCGTGCCTCACCTGCCGTGGCTCGTACTGTGAGGCTCACCTGTTGCCCCACCGCCGCGTCAAAGAGCTAGCCAAGCACCGCCTGACCGCACCCCTGCCCCGCCTGGAAGAGAGTGTCTGCCGGAAGCACCAGCGGCTCCTGGAGGTGTACTGCCGCAGCGACCATGCCTGTGTGTGCCCCGGCTGCGCGGAGACCGCACACCGCACACACGACCTCGTCTCCATCGAGCGCGAGTGGAAGCGCAAAATGGTGAGACCACAATGTGCTAGGGTGCTAACACCGAGAGTGCTAACGCTAACACACGAGTGCTAACGCTAACACCGAGAGTGCTAACGCTAACACACGAGTGCTAACGCTAACACCGAGAGTGCTAACGCTAACACACGAGTGCTAACGCTAATGCTGAGACTGCTAACGCTAACACACGAGGGTGCTAACGCTAACACCGAGACAGCTAACGCTAACACACGAGAGTGCTAACGCTAACGCCGAGAGTGCTAACGCTAACACCGAGACTGCTAACGCTAACACCGAGAGTGCTAATGCTAACCAATACTGGAATCATATACACTGAAAGTGCTAACGCTAACAATACTGGAATAATATACACTGAAAGTGCTAACGCTAACCAATACTGGAATAATATACACTGAGACTGCTAACGCTAACCAATACTGGAATACGATAGATCCTAAAAGTGAATATTTTTCACATGGGTTCAGTGGGGAGGTGAGTGGGTGGTTCTACAATTGTATGTGTGAATAAATGAACCTGCCTCTTCTTTGTGCTCAGAGTCACCTGGGTAAGAGGAGATCAGAGGTCAAACACTTAATCAAGGAAAGAGCCAAGAAACTGGAGGAGATCAAGCAGTCTATCAAGGTCATCAAGGTAAGTAAGTGAGTGAGTGAGTGAGTGAGTGTGTGAGTGAGTGAGTGAGTGAGTGAATGAGTGAGTGAGTGAGTGAGTGAGTGTGTGTGTGTGAGTGAGTGAGTGAGTGAATGTGTGTGAGTGAGTGAATGTGTGTGAGTGAGTGAGTGAGTGAATGTGTGTGAGTGAGTGAGTGAGTGAGTGTGTGAGTGAGTGAGTGAGTGAATGTGTGTGAGTGAGAGAGTGAGTGAGTGAGTGAGTGAGTGAGTGAGTGTGTGTGAGTGAGTGAGTGAATGTGTGTGAGTGAGTGAGTGAGTGAATGTGTGTGTGTGAGTGAGTGAGTGAGTGAGTGTGTGTGTGTGAGTGAGTGAGTGAATGTGTGTGAGTGAGTGAATGTGTGTGAGTGAGTGAGTGAGTGAATGTGTGTGAGTGAGTGAGTGAGTGAATGTGTGTGAGTGAGTGAGTGAATGTGTGAGTGAGTGAGTGAATGTGTGTGAGTGAGTGAGTGAGTGAGTGTGTGAGTTTGAGTGAATGAATCAGTGAGTGAGCGTGTGAGTGAGTGTGTGAGAGAGTGTGTGTGTGTCAGTGTGAGTGAGTGTGAGTGTGTGAGTGAGTGAGAGTGTGAGAGTGTGTGAGTGAGTGAGTGAGTGAGTGAGAGTGTGTGTGTGTCAGTGTGAGTGGGTGAGTGAGTGCATGAGTGAGTGTGTAAGTTTGAGTGAATGAGTGAGTGTGTGAGTGAGTGTGTGAGTGAGAGTGTGTGTGTGTCAGTGTGAGTGAGTATGTAAGTTTGAGTGAATGAGTCAGTGAGTGAGAGTGAGTGAATGTGAGTGAGTGATGGTAGATTTACTAAGACTGTTCTGCATGTTTACTGTTAGTGTTTTCTGAGAACTGCCTGAGTGCATTTTGAAGGAGTAACATGATGGTTGAATGATACACAACAAAACAAATTAGCATTTTTTAATTATGCAGTCATTTGACTGTATTTTAGAATGTATTTTTCAACATTTCCCACTATAAAAGTTCACCCAAACTGTCTGGGCATGGTAATGAGAACTGTCAATTAGTTATGACTGACAGACCTTGCTCCCACTTTCCACATATTGTTGTTTGTTACCATAGCTACGCACTCATCTTGGGAGACTGAATTTTCACAAGCTAGCTAACTTAGTATATCAACTATTTATAGCTGAGGTAAGGACGCTGACTTATCCAATGATCATTTTTGCTAGCTAGCTAGCCAAGTTAAGATAAAAGCAGAACTACTATAGAAAGCAAACTAGCTAGCTAATGTTGTCGATAATATCACCTTATGTTAGCTAGCTAGCTAAATGAATATAACCAGAAATAGTCTAATAGTCCTTAAAAGGCACTCCAATTTGAGTATTATATATTTTCATTGTCTTCCTGGAGGCCAGTGGCACAAACTATTCTAAATTCAATAAGCTTACCTCTCCAAAACTAAAGATTTTATACTTTCATTGTGTTTCTTCAGTGCCCTCTTGTGCAAATTGCAAATAAAAACCTAGAAAGTATGACTGTGACCAACCACCATGTTATTCCTTTAATGGAGCCACTTCAGTCCTGAATCACCATTAAAGGCTGACAGGAATAGCGTGGAGAGGGCTGCGTGTAAAAATACAGAGACGGTCCTGTTACATACGGGTCCGTTTGTCTGTGTACTTAAAACGCACAGGGTCTGTTAGTGCACACTTATCCCCTACAGGGTCTGTTAGTGCACACTTATCCCCTACAGGGTCTGTTAGTGCACACTTATCCCCTACAGGGTCTGTTAGTGCACACTTATCCCCTACAGGGTCTGTTAGTGCACACTTATCCCCTACAGGGTCTGTTAGTGCACACTCATCCCCTAGGGCTGTTTGTTTTTATTTTATTTTCAGTGCTGAAAGGCATTACCCTCCTGTGCCTCAGCTTTGTTCTGGATGAGGGCGTTTGCTGAATGCCTGAGTGTAAATATATGATAAGTTGAAATGTTTGTTTTCTGGGAGGAGGTTGTTTTACTGGTTGGACCAGTAGTACCACTGCATTCATTCACCTGCTGCTCAGATCACACGGACATGCTCAGAATCCTCTGCCTTGGGCCTGGTCCCCTTACAGAGTCAAACCCATAGTGGTACGGTCCTGCTCAGTCAGAGTGACTCATTCTGAACCTGAACTCAGAGAGACAGATCTGCTCAGTCAGAGTGACTCATTCTAAACCTGAACTCAGAGAGACAGATCTGCTGAGTCAGAGTGACTTACTCTAAACCTGAACTCAGAGAGAGATCTGCTCAGGGAAGGTAGCTTTTAAGATAGCAGTGTGGCCGTTGACTCACAAGTACAAATAAAACCAGTATACAATGGGAGGCTTACACCTACTGCTATTATAATACCCCAACCTGTGTATCAAATAACCCTACTTGTCTATCAAAGAACCCCACCTCCAACTGCATCAGGCAGTTTCACACAGATTTGCTCTCTACTCTCCAAACACACTAGTGTCAGTGTGGTACCAGATATGCGTACCTGTGTTGTGTTCGTGTGTGTGTAGGTGTGGAGTTTGTGCTGTAGTTGGTGCTGTAGTTGATGTGTGTAGTTGCTATAGTTGATGTGTGTAGTTGCTGTAGTTGACGTGTGTAGGTGCTGTAGTTGGTGTAGTTGGTGTTGTAGTTGGTGTAGTTGATGCTGTAGTTGGTGTAGTTGGTGCTACAGTTGATGTGTGTAGTTGATGTGTGTAGTTGCTGTAGTTGACGTGTGTAGGTGCTGTAGTTAGTGTAGTTGGTGTTGTAGTTGCTGTAGTTGATGCTGTAGTTGCTGAAGTTGATGTGTTGGTCCTCCTGGCTCAGACCTCGGCGCAGCGGGAACTGGAGGAGACGTGGAAGGTGTATGCTGAGCTGCAGCGCTGGGCGGAGCAGAGCCAGGCGGAGCTGGTGGCCCAGATCACAGGCCGGCAGCGTGAGGCGGAGAGACAGGCGCAGGAGCTGGCCCGGGGGCTGGAGGAGGAGCTGGCACAGCTGAGGAAGAGGAGCGCAGAGCTAGAGACGCTCATGCACAGCGATGACAAACTGCTGCTGCTGCAGGTCTGATACACACACTGTGTATACTCACTGTACACACATTGTTTATACACACTGCACACACACTGTTTATACACACTGCACACACACAGCTCACTCACTGTACACACACTGTTTATACACACTGCACACACACTGCTCTTACACACAGCTCACACACTGCACACACACTGCTTATACACACAGCTCACACACTGCACACACACTGCTTATACACACAGCTCACACACTGCACACACACTGCTTATACACACAGCTCACACACTGCACACACACTGCTCTTACACACAGCTCACACACTGCACACACACTGCTCTTACACACAGCTCACTCACTGCACACACACTGCTTATACACACAGCTCACACACTGCACACACACTGCTTATACACACAGCTCACACACTGCACACACACTGCTTATACACACAGCTCACACACTGCACACACACTGCTCTTACACACAGCTCACACACTGCACACACACTGCTCTTACACACAGCTCACACACTGCACACACACTGCTCTTACACACAGCTCACACACTGCACACACACTGCTTATACACACTGCACACACACTGCTCTTACACACAGCTCACTCACTGTACACACACTGTTTATACACACAGCTCACACACTGCACACACACTGCTCTTACACACAGCTCACTCACTGTACACACACTGTTTATACACACTGCACACACACAGCTCACTCACTGTACACACACTGTTTATACACACTGCACACACATTGCTCTTACACACAGCTCACACACTGCACACACACTGCTTATACACACTGCACACACACTGCTTATACACACAGCTCACACACTGCACACACACTGCTGTTACACACAGCTCACACACTGCACACACACTGCTGTTACACAAAGCTCACACACTGCACACACACTGCTGTTACACACAGCTCACTCACTGCACACACACTGCTTATACACACAGCTCACATACTGCACACACACTGCTTATACACACAGCTCACACACTGCTCTTACACACAGCTCACACACTGCTTATACACACAGCTCACACACTGCACACACACTGCTGTTACACACAGCTCACACACTGCACACACACTGCTTATACACACAGCTCACATACTGCACACACACTGCTTATACACACAGCTCACACACTGCTCTTACACACAGCTCACACACTGCACACACACTGCTCTTACACACAGCTCACTCACTGCACACACACTGCTTATACACACAGCTCACACACTGCACACACACTGCTTATACACACAGCTCACACACTGCACACACACTGCTCTTACACACAGCTCACTCACTGCACACACACTGCTCTTACACACAGCTCACACACTGCACACACACTGCTCTTACACACAGCTCACACACTGCACACACACTGCTCTTACACACAGCTCACACACTGCACACACACTGCTCTTACACACAGCTCACACACTGCACACACACTGCTCTTACACACAGCTCACACACTGCACACACACTGCTCTTACACACAGCTCACACACTGCACACACACTGCTTATACACACTGCACACACACTGCTCTTACACACAGCTCACTCACTGTACACACACTGTTTATACACACAGCTCACACACTGCACACACACTGCTCTTACACACAGCTCACTCACTGTACACACACTGTTTATACACACTGCACACACACAGCTCACTCACTGTACACACACTGTTTATACACACTGCACACACACTGCTCTTACACACAGCTCACACACTGCACACACACTGCTTATACACACTGCACACACACTGCTTATACACACAGCTCACACACTGCACACACACTGCTGTTACACACAGCTCACACACTGCACACACACTGCTGTTACACACAGCTCACACACTGCACACACACTGCTGTTACACACAGCTCACTCACTGCACACACACTGCTTATACACACAGCTCACATACTGCACACACACTGCTTATACACACAGCTCACACACTGCTCTTACACACAGCTCACACACTGCTTATACACACAGCTCACACACTGCACACACACTGCTGTTACACACAGCTCACACACTGCACACACACTGCTTATACACACAGCTCACATACTGCACACACACTGCTTATACACACAGCTCACACACTGCTCTTACACACAGCTCACACACTGCACACACACTGCTCTTACACACAGCTCACTCACTGCACACACACTGCTTATACACACAGCTCACACACTGCACACACACTGCTTATACACACAGCTCACACACTGCACACACACTGCTCTTACACACAGCTCACTCACTGCACACACACTGCTCTTACACACAGCTCACACACTGCACACACACTGCTCTTACACACAGCTCACACACTGCACACACACTGCTCTTACACACAGCTCACACACTGCACACACACTGCTCTTACACACAGCTCACTCACTGTACACACACTGTTTATACACACTGCACACACACTGCTGTTACACACAGCTCACACACTGCACACACACTGCTCTTACACACAGCTCACACACTGCACACACACTGCTTATACACACAGCTCACATACTGCACAACTCATGCAGTATTCACACATGACTCTGACCTAAACTGTAACGTTGAGTCCTGTGCCTTTAGACCCTCCCCTCCTTGGCCCCGCCCCCTGAGCCGATGGACTGGGTGGCCGTGTCTGTGAGCACGGAGCTGTACGTGGGCACTGTGAGATCATCAGTCAGCGCCCTGCTGGAGAAGAGCCAGGACATGCTCAAGAGACTCTACAGCAAAGGTCTGTGATAGGACGAGCCTGGTCACATGACTGCATAACCACCCCCCTCTCTCTTTAACGACCATCTACCACTTCCAGGGCTCATTTCAATCATTGATTCTTCACCTCCTGTCTCCTTGTTCCTTGCATGAACCAATACTCACTCAAGGTAATCGCATCTTTCAGGAAATTCTAGTCCATTAAATGTTCCTCCTAGGCCTTTTACAGAAGAGTTTTTTCGGAGCGTGAATGCGTATAATCGACCTGTGGATCCATCTTTCCCCACATCTGTGACTGCTGTGGCTTCGAACTGAGCAAAGACATTCCATTTGCCTAATTCACACAGCGATTGGACAGAGCCCCCAGAACTGACCTGTAGCACAGTCTGACTGTGGTCTCTTTCTTCCATAGAGTTCCGGAAACTGCAGAACTACTCAAGTACGTTCCCCTCGGACACACACACACCCACACACACACACTCACACACACACACACACACACACACACACACACACACACTCACACACACTCACACACTCGCACACACACACATATACCACACAGACACACACACACACACAAATACCACACACACACACACAAGCACACACACACACACATACACACACACACACATACATACACACACACACACACACACTCACACACACACACACACACACACTCACACACACTCACACACTCACACACACACACATATACCACACAGACACACACACACACGCACACACACAAATACCACACACACACACACACATACACACACACACACACACACACACTCACACACACACACACACACACACACACAAATACCGCACACACACACACACACACACACACTCACACACACACTCACACACTCACACACACTCACACACTCACACACACTCACACACTCACACACACACAAATACCACACACACACACATGCACACACACACACACACACATACACACACACACACACACACATCGTAAATTAACCAGCAGAAATGAATAAATATAAATATACTCACATACTGCATACTCACTGACATATTGTTGGGGTGTACAGAAGCTGAAGGAACAGGCTGTAATTCCTCCTCCGGGCCTGTAAGAGGCGCTGCTGAGTTTCCCTGCCCTCTCTCTGCAGGCGAGGTGTTCCTGGACCCGGCCACGGCGCAGCGCACCCTGGCGCAGTCGGCTGACGGGCGGAAGGTGTGGTTTGAGGAGCGGAAGCAGGCCCAGACGCAGCAGGGCGACGGCACACGCCGGTTCCACCCCGCGCTGTTCGTGCTGGCGCGCGAGGGGCTGGGCTCCGGCAGGCATTACTGGGAGGTGGAGGTGGGCTCCAAAACGGCCTGGACGCTGGGCGTGGCGCGCCAGTCCGTGCGCAGGAAGGGCGACATCCGGCTCAGCCCAGAGAACGGCTTCTGGTGCCTGTGGCTGAAGGCCGGGCAGGTGAAGGCCCTGAGTGCGGCCCGGCTGCCCCTACAGCTCAGCGAGCTGCCCAGCCGCGTGGGCATCTACCTGGACCACGAGGCCGGCCAGGTGTCCTTCTACGACGTGAAGGCGCACGCACACCTCTACACCTTCATGGACGCCTTCACTGAGAGCCTGTTCCCCATCTTCAGCCCCTGCCTCTGCCACGACGGCAAGAACTCCGGACCGCTCATCATCTCCCCCGTCAAACACAGCTGAGCCGAATCCCAGACCCCTGCCCCAGGCCCCTCCCCTCTCCCAGACTCCTGCCCCAGGCCCCTCCCCTCTCCCAGACTCCTGCCCCAGGCCCCTCCCCTCTCCCAGACTCCTGCCCCAGGCCCCTCCCCTCTCCCAGACTCCTGCC
Source organism: Conger conger (assembly GCF_963514075.1). Taxonomy (NCBI): domain Eukaryota; kingdom Metazoa; phylum Chordata; class Actinopteri; order Anguilliformes; family Congridae; genus Conger; species Conger conger. Next base: position 64,405,287 of record NC_083767.1, on the reverse strand, counting down.
CCAGGCCCCTCCCCTCTCCCAGACTCCTGCCCCAGGCCCCTCCCCTCCTCCTGGGTCAGGGTGTGATGGACAGCTGTTTGTGACTCCTGTTCTACATGAAGAATCTCTGTACTGAAATGTGGTGGGATATTATACTGCACTGTGAAAAAGTCAAAGATGTGTAAAGCAAAGATATTTTAGAGATAGCAGAAAATGTACAATGAAGGGCAGTGAAACTAAATCAGATCAATATTTGCTGTAACCACCCTTCGCCTAAGAGCACATTCTCTGAGGAACATGGCCTGCAGCTTTAGCTGGTAGAGTCCTTGCCACAGCTCTTCTGCAGACTGGCTCTCCAGCTAATCCCAGACAGCATGGTGGTGTATTAGTTAATATGTTACTTTATTTAAGAAAATGCAAAATAAAAACTGCAACATGAACATTTTTGGAAAATTTATGTTTGGATTTTGTCCTGACTCACTAATGCAGAAATATAAATACAAAAATATCTAAGACATTTTATATGAAATTTATATGACAAATGTAGGGGGCCTAACATTTTTCACAGTACTGTACATCATAATGTAATAATGTGTTTATCAATGAGTATATATATAGAGCTTAGCATTACAATGACACAAATATTTCTGTAAACTGAAAAGAAATGGTATTTCCAACTGTAATTTTGAATTTGAATAAAGAATTATCAGAGGAAAATGAAAAGTGTCATGATAACTCCGCCCCTCTCTGAACCAGTGTGTGTGCCAGGGGAAGACTGGAGAGGGTGGGTGTGGGGATATGGGGGGATATGGAGGGTGAGGGGTGGGTGAGTGGTGCTGTCTGTCAGAGAGGTGCCACTGCGCTCTGGGACAGAGTCAGGACACCCAGCTGCTGCTGCTGCCGGTAAGATCACTCACTTTCACTTACATCAAACGCACTCAGAGAAGCAGGCTGATTTCATCCACACTGGGCTTTTATCCAAAACACAGAAATATCCTCACAAAGCTTAGTGTGTGCATGTGTGTGTGTGTGTGTGTAACTGCATGTGTGTGTGTGTGTGTGTAACTGCATGTGTGTGTATGTGTGTGTAACTGCATGTGTGTGTGTGTGTGTGTGTGTTTGTGTGTGTGCGTGTGTGTAACTGCATGTGTGTGTGTGTGTGTGTGTGTGTAACTGCATGTGTGTGTGTGTGTGTGTGTGTGTGTGTGTGTATAACTGCATGTGTGTGTGTGTGTATGTGTGTGTAACTGCGTGTGTATGTGTGTGTGTGTGTGTGTGTGTAACTGCATGTGTGTGTGTGTGTGTGTAACTGCATGTGTGTGTCTGTGTGTGTGTGTAACTGCATGTGTGTGTGTGTGTGTGTGTGTGTGTGTGTGCGTGTGTGTGTGTGTGTGTGTGTGTAACTGCATGTGTGTGTGTGTGTGTGTGTAACTGCATGTGTGTGTGTGTGTGTGTGTGTGTGTGTAACTGCATGTGTGTGTGCGTGTGTGTGTGTGTGTGTAACTGCATGTTATTCTGAGCCTGCCATCTGTAATACTCTAAGGAAAACACAGTTTTAGAGGTGTGTGTGTGTCCGTGTGTGAGTGTGTGTGTTTGTGTATGCGTGCATGTGTGCGTGCATGTGTGTGTGCGTGTGTATATCGGTGTGTGTGTGTGTGTGTGTGTGACCAGTGGAGCTAAATGAGGGGCAGAAGGCACCTTGTTGCCCCAGTTTGTGGGGTAAACATAAAGCTGTGAATCTGCTGGCTGGGTATTTCTGGAAGGGATAGAGTTTCTATCTATAGCCAAAGCTTCTCTGTATACCCCCTCTCTCTCTCTGCTTCTCAGATACAAGCACACTGCCACAGCCATGAACAACACCAGCGCTCCACACAGTTCAGTTTACCTTCTAATGAACATACAGGGTGCTAAGCTACTCATCACAAGGCCATGCATTCTTTTCTCTGTAAAAATGATTCTTTTCTGAAAGCATATTTTTGAAAGTATTGTGTATATGTATATATACGGCTACACACATACACTGTATATGTACACACATTAATCTGTAAAAATCTCCCTGGGTCATATAAAAGGTATTAATCACACTGCGGGGGGGTTATGTTACCTCTAGTTTTACATGTGTGTAGGTACAGTCAGGGAATTTCCCTGCTTTCCAGCACTTGCGGAATATGACAGGATGTCAGTGTGTCACAGGATCTCAGTGTTTGCCGGGAGAGGGGGGTTATCTTTAGGATTTATCTTTAGATGTTTCTATCTGCAAAAGGCCAGAGGCACTGAGACCTAGACCTCCCCCGGCCAGGTTTCAGTTAGCTTTAGGCCACGCGACAGCACTATTTGCCTGCGTCAGCATGTTATTTTGGAAGCTCCATGTGGCAACATTACCATAATGCATTCTGGGAGAAACTTGAGAGGCTCTATCTTTTGTCCCCCCACCCCGCCCCCTTGCATCTTGTGGACCTCTGTGAAGGACACACTGACCAAGCAGCTGCCCGGGAGAGCACCAGGCTTACCACCCAGAACTGTATGAGTCAGCACTCTGTCGCCGTGGCAACACATTAGGTCTTCATAACCATACAAACACGTCTTATATATTCATTACATTACATTATTGGCATTTGGCAGACGCTCTTATCCAGAGCGACGTACAACAAAGTGCATATCCATAACCAGGGATAAGTTCGCTGAAAGACCCTAGAGGGAAGTACAATTTGAACTGCTACCTGTACAACAAAGATAAGGACGAAGGCCAATTTCTTTTTTTTCTTTTTTTTTTAAACAAGAAACAAACAAACAGAGCAAAAGTGACCAAAGTTAACTATCAAAACACTGCTTACCTAGCCAACTAAAAAATACCGATACACAAAGCAAGTCACAGAGACAACAATTAAGGTTCACAGGGAGGTAGGGAGGGATGGGGAGAGGTGCTGCTTGAAGAGGTGTGTCTTCAGCTTGCGTTTGAAGGTGGGGAGAGATTCTACAGTTCTGACCTCAACGGGGAGTTTGTTCCACCACCGTGGAGCCAGAACAGACAGCAAAAACAAATAATATTCAAAACATATACACTGTTAATAATATTCAAAACAAAAAGTATACAATTGTAATACTGGTGCATTTTCACACCAATGTGTGTTTAGATAAAACAGCATTCCACAAAAATTCTACTCCACGCAAATCCAGTGCATCCACAGTCCACACGGAGTCAGATATTGAGGAGGACAAAGAGGCCTTTCTCTATGTCATTAGGGATGCAGGAACTTCACAGGAAGCCTATATCCAGTATTAATGGATATCTGTCTGGGTGATCAATATTAAACACGAGACCATTACATAATACTTGCATCATAAAGAACAGCCCCTGTTAAATGATGAAATGTCAAATATGCAAACAAATATGAACCAACACAATTCTAATTTAGCATTCTCTGAATTTGGCAGGAGTACCAAAGTGAACATGTGAGTCGGTCTGTCTGTGGCAGGAATGGCATCTGTAAGCAGGAAGCTGTCAGAGGAACAGTGCTACTGCTCCATCTGCCTGGACGTGTTCAGCAGCCCCGTCTCCATCCCCTGCGGCCACAGCTTCTGCATGGGCTGCATCGGGGGCTACTGGATGGGCAGCTCCCACTGCCAGTGCCCCATGTGCAAGAAGACCTTCTACAAGCGCCCTGACATCAGCGTCAACACCGTGCTCCGAGACATCGCCGAGCAGCTCAGAGGCAGCAGAGCCAGTCCTCTGGAGGGGAACAGTCCTCCTGAGGAACAGCTGGAGAGGAGCCCCGAGACCCAGATGCAGGGCCCGAGGGTGGAGGGCGTGGCCTGTGACGTGTGCAGCGGCGAGCAGCAGCTGGCGCTGAAGTCCTGCCTGGTGTGCCTCACTTCCTACTGCGAGGAGCACCTGAGGTCCCACAACGCACGCTTCACCAAACACAAGCTGATCCAGCCAATCAGCAGCCTGCAGGACCGGATGTGCCAGAAGCACGAGCGTCTGCTGGAGCTGTTCTGCCGCTCAGACCAGACCTGCGTGTGCGTGCTGTGTGTGGAGACCGAGCACCGCGCCCACTTCACCGTCTCCGCTGAGAGGGCCTGGGCCGAGAAGAAGGTGAGACAACCTCACCCTCACCCTGACCCCTACCCTCACCCCAACCCTCACCCCAATCCTCGCCCTCACCCCAACCCTCACCCTGACCCCAACCCTCACCCCAACTGTAACCCTCACCCTCACCTAACACAGCTGTCCTTTAGAACCTGAAGAACACTGTTAATGCTACTAACGCAGCTGTCTTTAGAACCTGAAGAACACTGTTAATTTTACTAACCCAGCTGTCTTTAGAACCTGAAGAACACTGTTAATGTTACTAACACAGCTGTCCTTTAGAACATGTAGAACACTGTTAATGTTACACAGCTGTGAGGGGAGTGGGCTTAATATCTGCTGCCCTTGAATGCTTCTCAGGCTCAGCTGAAGAAGACTGAAGCAGAGGTGCAGCAGATGATGCAGGACAGATGGAAGAAGGTGGAGGAGATCAGACAATGTGTGGAGCTGAGCAGAGTGAGTCCTGATTACAGTCCTGATGCTCACATTAGGGAGGGGTACCACAGGGCTCAGTTATGGGTCCATTACTAATCTCTCACTGACTGAAACCCTCTTGTTTGAGCAGAGCAGCACGCAGAGAGAGATTGAGGACAGCGCACAGGTGTTCAGTACTCTAATGCGCTCCATTGAGACTCGCCAGGCTGAACTGACTGAGGTGATGGAAGAGAAGCAGAGAGCAGTCGAGAAACATGCTGAAGACCTCATTAAAGACCTGGAGCAGGAACTCACTGAGCTGCAGAAGAGGAACTCTCAACTGGAGAACCTCTCACAAACTGAGGATCATCTCTACTTCCTACAGGTCACACATTCTACTACTACTACATGACTGTTACGGACTGCAGTATGGGGGTGTTTGGGCAGTGTGTTAGTGCATGAGTAAGTGTGTATGTGCAGTGTGTTAGTGTGTGTTTGAGCGTTTGGGCAGTGTGTTAGTGTTTGTTTGAGCGTTTGGGCAGTGTGTTAGTGTGTGTTGGAGTGTTTTGGCAGCGTGTTAGTGCGTGAGTAAGTGTGTATGTGCAGTGCGTTAGTGTGTGTTGGGAGTGTTTGGGCAGTGTGTTAGTGTGTGTTGGAGTGTTTGGGCAGTGTGTTAGTGTGTGTTGGAGTGTTTGGGGAGGTTACAGAGCAGTAATTGTCCACGCTGATGGACCGGTCCTCTCCTGCTGTAGAGTTTCCAGTCTCAGTGCACCCTCCCAAACACCCAGGACTGGTCTGGGGCTGGCATTCACACTGATGTGTGTGTGGGAGCTGTGAGAAGGTGTGTGGAACAGCTGGAGGTCTCTCTCACCGAGCAAGAGGACAAACTGGCAGAGATGGGTAAGTTTCCAGACTCACCAATAATGCCATAACTTTACTCTCATTATAAGCCACTGCACTACTAGCAGTACTTTTGTCCCACTTACCTTCTGTCATTTTACACACTGTCTGGGTGAATAGCCTACTTGATTCTGATTGGAAGGTAGGTGTTGGTTAGATGTGTATAATCATTGGACGTTTGGTAGATAGTGCAGGTCAATTTTAATCATTGTTCTAAATTCATATGCTGCCTGCGGTTTCCCAAAGGTAGAGGGGTCTTGCTCTTTTGGTTCTTCCTCAATAAATGCAGTGTGATATGAGTTTAAAAGTTTTTTCATTGACCACAACTTGTTCATACCAATAAATCCATTTGCATTTAGTATGGTGATATGGCTGTGAATGGTTTTGTGAAGTACAGCAAACAAAATAAATAAATAATAATAATAATAATAAATAAATAAATAAATAAAATAAATAAATAAAATAATTTGAACTGCTACCTGTACAACAAAGATAAGGACCAGGGCCTATTTGAATTTTTTTTTTTTTTTTTTTTTAAACAAACAAATAAACAAACAAACAACAAAGCAAAAGTGACCAAACTTAACTATCCAAACACTGCTTACCTAGCCAACTAAAAATACAGATACACAAAGTAAATAACAGAAAGACAACAATTAAGGTTCACAGGGAGGTAGGGAGTGACAGGGAGAGGTGCTGCTTGAAGAGGTGCGTCTTCTGTTTGCGCTTGAAGGTGGGGAGAGATTCTACAGTTCTGACCTCAACGGGGAGTTCATTCCACCACCATGGAGCCAGAACAGACAGTAGTTGTGATGGTTTTAGCCTTCAGTTTTGCCTGTGTGTGCATTTGTGTTAGAAAAGATAAACAAACATGAAGACAAGAGAGCTGTCTTTGGGAGAAAAGCAAGCCATTTTGAATCAATCAGTATTGAGCCGCAGACATCGAACAGGTAGACCAAGGAAAACAACAGCAGTTGATGACAGAAACATTGTGTTGAGCCACAAAAAATGAGTGGAAAGGTCAAAGTGTGGATCTGCTCATGATCCAAAACATACAAGCTCATCTGTGAAGCCTGGTGGAGGAAGTGTCATGGCTTGGGCTTGCATGGCTGCTTCTGGAGTGGGCTCACTAAACTTTATTGATGATGTAACTCATGATGGTAGCAGCAGGATGAATTCAGAAATCTGCGCAAACATTCTGTCTGCCAATTTACGGAGAAATGCCTCCAAACTTATTGGGAGGAACTTCATCATGCATCAAGACAATGACCCAAAACACACTGCCAACACAACAAAGGACTTCATTAGGGAGAAAAAGTCGAAGGTTTTAGACTAGCCAAGTCAATCACCAGACCTTAACCCAATTGAGCATGAATTTCACCTCCCGAAGTGGAGATTGAAGGGAAAACCCCCTCCGAAACAACAACTGAAAGAGGCCGCTGTAAAAGCATCACAAAAGAAAAATGCAAGTTTGGTGATGGTCAATTGGTCGCAGGCTTGATGCAGTTATCGCAAGCAAGGGATATGCTACCAAATATTAAGTGTTATTTACTTAAATACACTCTGTTCCAATACTTTTTCTCACCTAAAAATGGGGTGGTCTGAGACCAAAGGTGCTATGTTCTAAGTAGTTTAACACATCTAGGTGTTAAATACCAGGAAATAAAAGCTGAAACTCATCTCAAATTCATCTTTTTATTAAACCCAAATGTATTCAGTGTAACTACTGCAAAAACAAGTGAATTGGCCTTGCTGTTCCAATACTTTTTGAGGGGACTGTTGATCAGGCTGTTAGCTAGTTATATTGACTGGGCACCAACAGACCATTTTTAATGGATGCTCTCTCATCTAGTTTAACCACAGTTTTCAATAAGCCTTGGAGGTCTGACTACTACGATAGATAATTCCAACAACAAAATGGCGGCGGCAACTCAACTAAATACACAGGGCGCCATTTTGTACAGATAGGCTAACCGCTCACTAACATGAAACCATCCTCCACCATGTCGAGTAGAATTAGAAACATGTAAAATAATCGATTTTTCTGTTCACCTTTTTCTTCGAAAATGGTCACAAGGTGTGTAATGTATCGTTGTCATAACTAATCAGATGGAGACAAGAGTAGGCATTTGCGTTTTTACAGAATCTCAGTGATTAGGGCAAGGATACGAGGAGTTTAAGCCAAGCCAGGAGGAATTTATGGCTAGCCAGAATAAACCGGAAAGATTTCCTGCCTTCACAAAGCAGCAGAGTGTGTTCTCCCAAGTTAATTCAAGGTAGAATCTAGCCAGTTCAAACTGATTAATGCCAGTGTTGACAACTAACATTTACGTTAGTAAAGCAGGGTAAAAATAGCCGACTAGTTACTTAACGTTAGTTGCCCGGTTAACGTTAGGTATCCTTCGCTAATTTACGTTAACCTTAGCAGAGAGAGATCCTTATCTTAAATGAGCACGCAATGGCCTTTCTGTTAGTAACCTTGACTAGTCATTCATTTGGCTAAACAGCTCCGTGGCTGTAATGTCATTATTCAGCCACCTCAGCTACTGTTTTATCTTCCCTTTATTTCCAGGCAAACTGGAGTGGTAATTTTCAAGCTTTGTTATGTCCATATCGTAATAATCGAATCCATTTATAAGAGTCTATTTTTCATATAATCTCCGCGATAGTTTATCTAAAGTGTCATTTCATTTCGGCATTGGTTGGTTCTGGTGATCATTCGTGATATTTCGTCTGCATGCCTTGACGGAGGTTAGTATTTTAGCCCGCTGGTGCACTGTGCATCCGAATACTATGAATATTGTCCTACCATAACGTTATTCAAAATTTCTCTCCTAAATTTAAATCTTTGGTAAAACAATGGTGTAAGGGCAATAATCCACTGCAATGTGGTCGTTAAAGGTCGAGTTTTAACGCATTCCGCTTCGCGTCCGCATCGCGCTTTACTTAAAACCTCTTCACGAACACCTCGTGGATTATTCCTTAAGTTTTAATTAGTTTAATTGATAATTTCTTAATATTTAAAAACTATCATCAACTGCATCCATACAATGAAAACAACATTAGCACTGGTTCTGGCACAAAATGCTTGCTATTGTGATCTGGTTTTTCAAATCTGATTAATGTTCAGTTTGTGTAATGTGATGAATGTTTAGTTTGTGGAATCTGATGAATGTTCAGTTTGTGGAATCTGATGAATGTTCAGTTTGTGGAATCTGATAATCGCTGAGATTAAAATCCTCTTTCCGTGCAGAGCTGCGGAGGATACAGAAATACGCAGGTGAGCCTCCTCCTCCTGGACAGGTAGGCTCCTCACTGGCTGTAGCCCTGTCTGATTGGCTGTGTGCTCCTCAGTGGGTGTGACTCTGGACAGCGCGACGGCCAATCCGTGGCTGCAGCTGTCGGAGAGCGGGAAGCAGCTGCGTCACGGCGGGGTGTGGCAGGGCCTGGTGGACGGGCCGGAGCGCTTCGACACCGTGGTCATCGCTCTGGGCCGGGAGGGCTTCGCCCGCGGGAGGCACTACTGGGAGGTGCAGGTGGGCCTGAAGGACGACTGGTACCTGGGCGTGGCCAAGGCGTCAGTTAAGAGGAAGGGCCGAATCGCTGTTAGCACGGGGCAGGGCTATTGGGCGCTGGCCATGAAGGGGGGGCGGGAATACCGGGCCTCCTGCACGCCGCCCGCCCCCCTCTCCCTCCCCCACCGACCCCGACAGGTGGGCATCTACCTGGACTACGAGGAGGGGCAGGTGTCCTTCTATGACGTGGAGGCCAGGTCACACCTCTACACCTTCATGGACTCCTTCAGCGAGACACTGCGCCCCTTCTTCTACCTGTACTGCTGCGACAAGTCGTCAGACTGCCTCACCATCACCCCCGTGAACCCCACACCCGCTGTGAAGCAGTGCTGACGCTTACGCTCAAATAACCTTCACACAACCTTAACTCAACATTACAGACCCGTGTGAACTGCGCCCAGCTCACCTGAATATAATCTAAATAACACTACTCTCCTCTATCTGACAGTATAGAGCTCACCTGTGCCTTAACTTAACACACCATGCGTCACGATATTGGCCAAGAAGCAAGATTTTTATACGTAATGAACGGTGTCTTAAAAATATAGGCGTGTATTCAGATGTGTGCGTCTTTTGCATGTTCTGTGTGTTACTGATCTAGTTGTTTATGAAACACCACCAGTGCAATATCACAACAATAAACGTGTTTCTCTCTTCTGATGGTTGTGGTTCTGGTGGTGTGCTCGCTCAATGAGTCAAACCTTCAGACTCCTTTAACACACACTGCCACCTCAACTCTCCTAACACTCTCCCAGCCTGAGACCACACACTGCCACCTCAACTCTCCTAACACTCTCCCAGCCTGAGACCACACACTGCCACCTCAACTCTCCTAACACTCTCCCAGCCTGAGACCACACACTGCCACCTCAACTCTCCTAACACTCTCCCAGCCTGAGACCACACACTGCCACCTCAACTCTCCTAACACTCTCCCAGCCTGAGACCACACACTGCCACCTCAACTCTCCTAACACTCTCCCAGCCTGAACACGCTCCTGCGGAGACTGCCAAATATGAATACAAATAAGAACATAATGCAATATCTGCAGACATTCTGAGAGAGCGAGAAGAATGAGACGTGAGAGATCGTGAGAGATCGAGAGATGGAGAGGCTCATTTCCAAACTCACATTTTCTTTATATCCCATTTTATTAAAAAAACACAGAAATCAGCAATTTAACACAAACCCTGGATTAGAAAAAGGTCAAACAGTGTGTGTGTGTGTGTGTGAGAGAGAATGTGTGCATGTATAAATGATACGTGTGTGTGTGTGTGTGTGAGAGAGAGAGAGAGAGAGAGAATGTGTGCATGTATAAATGATACGTGTGTGTATGCCTGAGTAGAAGGACACTATGCACATATTAAAAAGACTACCTGCTCCCATTTAAACTTCTTATAGTTTTAAATCATCCAAATCTATCTTCTAATAACAAATTTGTATGCATGCGCACAAACACACAGACAGTGTGTGTATGAAAATGGTATGAAGGCAACTGCACTCTTACACACACACACACGCACGCACGCACGCACACAGGCACACAGGCACACAGGCACACACGCACACACACAACTATCTATATGGAACAAGGGTCTTAGGGACAACAAAATTAAAGACATTAAATTTACCTCTGGGTGTGTATGTGTGAGAGAGGATGTGCGTGTGTGAGTGAGTGAGTGAGTGTGAGTGTGTGTGTGAGTGTGTGTGTGTGTGTGTGTGTGTGTGTGTGTGTGTGCGCGCGAGTGTGTGTGCGCGAGTGTGTGTGTGTGTGTGAGTGTGTGTGAGTGTGTGTGTGTGTGTGTGTGTGTGTGTGTGTGTGTGCGTGTGAGTGCGTGTGTGTGAGTGTGAGTGTGTGTGTGTGCGTGTGAGTGCGTGTGTGTGTGTGAGTGTGAGTGTGTGTGTGAGTGTGTGTGTGTGTGTGTGTGTGTGTGTGTGAGTGTGTGTGTGTGTGTGAGTGTGTGTGTGTGTGAGTGTGTGTGTGAGTGTGTGTGTGTGTGTGTGAGTGTGTGTGTGTGTGTGTGTGAGTGTGTGTGTGTGTGTGTGTGTGTGTGTGTGTGAGTGAGTGTGTGTGTGTGTGTGCGTGAGTGCGTGTGTGTGTGTGAGTGCGTGTGTGTGTGTGTGTGAGTGTGTGTGAGTGCGTGTGTGTGTGTGTGTGAGTGTGTGGTGATGTAATTTAGCGCCGCCTCTTCTTCTTGCTGCTGGGGGGCGGGGCTGAAGGCCGGCCCCCCTTCCTCTTCCTGTTAGAGCTCTCGTCCCCATCCTCGTACTGACTCTCTTTATCCGCTGGGGGGGTCAAATCAGAGCATCTCTTCATGTTCAAATACTGTACCCCAACAGTACTGTACCCAAACTGTTATTAACACTACAGTTCTTATTGCTTTAACAGTAGTGACACTGCGGTGATAAATGTGCATTGTGTCATGCCAGTGTGCCACCTAGTGGGACATCAGCTCTGCTATTGGCTGGCAGTGGGTCACATGACTCACCTCTGCGGGCCTCTTCCTCCAGCTCATCCCAGTCCTTCCCACTCTCCTCCTCCGAGCCAAGGGACGCACTATAGTCTGGGGAGGGAGGGAGGGGGGAGAGAGAGAGAGAGAGGTCATGTTATGACAGGGTTTTTCCTACAGTCAAATCTTTCAAAGCAAGGGAAATCTTGACCACCAAAATGAAATCATATACAAATGAATTGCAGTTAATTTCAATTTCCGGGTGCAAAGTGGTCTTTCTGCCAGCAGAGGGCGATGTATTGCACGAGTCCCGACCAAGATGGAAGTTCTAGGACTAGAACTGTGGCTGTGCTGCTCTGTGGAGAGTTCAGCGAATGCCCTTTGAACCCCGGGTTAGAATGCCCTGTGAACCCCGGGTTAGAATGCCCTTTGAACCCCGGGTTAGAATGCCCTTTGAACCCCGGGTTAGAATGCCCTTTGAACCCCGGGTTAGAATGCCCTTTGAACCCCGGGTTAGAATGCCCTGTGAACCCCGGGTTAGAATGCCCTTTGAACCCCGGGTTAGAATGCCCTTTGAACCCCGGGTTAGAATGCCCTTTGAACCCCGGGTTAGAATGCCCTGTGAACCCCGGGTTAGAATGCCCTTTGAACCCCGGGTTAGAATGCCCTTTGAACCCCGGGTTAGAATGCCCTGTGAACCCCGGGTTAGAATGCCCTTTGAACCCCGGGTTAGAATGCCCTTTGAACCCCGGGTTAGAATGCCCTTTGAACCCCGGGTTAGAATGCCCTTTGAACCCCGGGTTAGAATGCCCTTTGAACCCCGGGTTAGAATGCCCTTTGAACCCCGGGTTAGAATGCCCTTTGAACCCCGGGTTAGAATGCCCTTTGAACCCCGGGTTAGAATGCCCTTTGAACCCCGGGTTAGAATGGCCTGTGAACCCCAGACTTCATGCAGTGTTCACACAGTGTTTTAACAGAAGGTAGGCCTAGTAATGATAGTAATTTATTTCTGTTCTAGATAAATGTATGTTTCTGTGCCATTAAAAGAAATGGTGTAACATTCAAATAGTCTCCTCCAAATCTATTGGAACAGCAAGGCCAATTCATTTATTTTTTCAGTACAACTGAATACATTTGGGGTTAATAAAAATAATTTCAGCTTTTAATTCCTGGTATTTACCCCTAGAACATAGCTCTTTTGGTATCAGACCACCCCATTTTTAGGTGACTTTACAATCAAAGCTTACATGGACTCGGTACCAAAACCTATTTAATTATAAATTACTACACACATCCTGCATTCACATCAGTATCACCAACCCTGAGGCAGGTGTGTGTGCAGATGAGTGTATGTAGATGAGTGTGTGTATGTGTGTGTGTGTGTGTGCAGATGTGAGTGTGTGAGTGAGTGAGTGAGTGAGTGAGTGAGTGCGCAGATAAGAGTGAGTGTGTGCGCGCAGATAAGAGTGAGTGTGTGAGTGAGTGTGTGCGCGCAGATAAGAGTGAGTGTGTGAGTGAGTGTGTGCGCGCAGATGTGAGTGAGTGAGTGAGTGTGTGCGCGCAGATGTGAGTGAGTGAGTGAGTGTGTGAGTGAGTGAGTGAGTGAGTGAGTGAGTGAGTGAGTGAGTGAGTGAGTGAGTGAGTGAGTGAGTGAGTGAGTGAGTGTGTGAGTGTGTGTGTGTGTGTGTGTGTGTGTGTGTGTGTGTGAGAGAGAGTGAATGTGTGTGGTACCAGAGTCCTCGGTCTCAGAGGAGTAATCTTCATCACTGTCCTCTTCCTCATTCTCTTCTTCATCAGCTGAGGGGTTGAACGTCTCGTCCTCCATCTCGGAGCCAGACTCATCCTCCTGTCCGCTGCCCTGAGAGACACGTGCACTCCTCTCTTCATTTCATTCACTTATTCCACTCATTTCTTTTCTGATGTATGAGGAGTGTTGTGTGAAGTAGTACATTTGGAGCTATACTGTGGCCGCAGGTGAGGGGTGTGCACGTGAGAGGTGTGCACGTGAGGGGTGTGCACGTGTGTGTGTCTCACCTCGCTCTCAGGGTCCAGGAAGGACCAGCCCCCCTGCTCAAAGAAGCCCTCTGGGTCATCTACAATGGTCTTCATGATCTTGGTCCAGTTCAGAGACTGTACCCCCTCTGTGTACTTAATGTCACAGGAGCTGAAAGAGAGGGTGTTAGACCACATCATATCACAACATAAAATAACATCATTCCAACTATTGGAACAATCAAACCCAAAAACAAACCTAATTGTTATCTGGCCCTAAAAAGAACATGCATTTCTCAGGTCACCTAACCACAGTCAAAAATACAAACGTTAATGTACAGGAGAGTTTTCTTTAAACGGGATGATTTTAGGAAGACCCAAATTTGTGCAGGTGAGGGTTACTATGGTTCCTCAGTACAGCGGTCCCAGAGCTCAGCAGACAGGCAGTGGGCGGGGCCTTACTTCAGCCACTCCTTTATTGGGTCCAGGGAGTTGACGGGCACGGCATTGATCATAGTGACCTTCTTGCTGTAGTCCTTGTAGACGATCACCACGTCAAAGTTCTTCAGGTGGAACTGCACACGCTCAAAATGCACGCATTCCACTTCATCCAGAGTCACTACAAACGGGGGCTGGGGTACCCAAAAAACACGCACAGAAACACACACCCTTATCAGCACAGAAGCACACACAAGGAACAGATACCCACTATGCTGCCAAGCGCTACAATGATAATGAGTGCTATTCACTCATCCGTCTCCCGTTGTGACTCAGCCACCCGCCCACTCTGACTCGCCCACCCACTCTGACTCGCCCACCCACTCTGCGACTCACCCACTCTGACTCGCCCACCCACTCTGACTCGCCCACCCACTCTGCGACTCACCCACTCTGACTCGCCCACCCACTCTGACTCGCCCACCCACTCTGCGACTCACCCACTCTGCGACTCACCCACTCTGCGACTCACCCACTCTGCGACTCACCCACTCACTCTGACTCGCCCACCCACTCTGACTCGCCCACCCACTCTGACTCGCCCACCCACTCTGACTCGCCCACCCACTCTGCGACTCACCCACTCTGACTCGCCCACCCACTCTGACTCGCCCACCCACTCTGACTCGCCCACCCACTCTGCGACTCACCCACCCACTCTGACTCGCCCACCCACTCTGACTCGCCCACCCACTCTGACTCGCCCACCCACTCTGACTCGCCCACCCACTCTGCGACTCACCCACTCTGACTCGCCCACCCACTCTGCGACTCACCCACTCTGACTCGCCCACCCACTCTGCGACCCGCCCACTCTGCGACTCGCCCACTCTGACTCGCCCACCCACTCTGCGACTCACCCACTCTGACTCGCCCACCCACTCTGACTCGCCCACCGCGACTCACCCACTCTGCGACTCACCCACTCTGACTCGCCCACCCACTCTGACTCGCCCACCCACTCTGACTCGCCCACCCACTCTGCGACTCGCCCACTCTGCGACTCGCCCGCCCACTCTGACTCGCCCGCCCACTCTGACTCGCCCGCCCACTCTGACTCGCCCGCCCACTCTGACTCGCCCACCCACTCTGACTCGCCCACCCACTCTGCCACTCGCCCACTCGCCCACTCTGACTCGCCCGCCCACTCTGCGACTCACCCACTCTGACTCGCCCGCCCACTCTGACTCGCCCGCCCACTCTGCCACTCGCCCACTCTGACTCGCCCGCCCACTCTGCGACTCACCCACTCTGACTCGCCCGCCCACTCTGACTCGCCCGCCCACTCTGACTCGCCCACCCACTCTGCCACTCGCCCACTCTGACTCACTCGCCCACTCTGACTCGCCCACCCACTCTGCGACTCGCCCACTCTGCGACTCGCCCACTCTGCCACTCGCCCACTCTGACTCGCCCGCCCACTCTGACTCGCCCGCCCACTCTGCGACTCGCCCACTCTGCGACTCGCCCACTCTGCGACTCGCCCACTCTGCGACTCGCCCACTCTGCGACTCGCCCACTCTGCGACTCGCCCACTCTTCCACTCGCCCACTCTGCCACTCGCTCACCCACTCCGCGACTCACCCACTGACTCGCCCACCCACTCTGCGACTCGCCCACTCTTCCACTCGCCCACTCTGCCACTCGCCCACCCACTCTGCCACTCGCTCACCCACTCTGCCACTTGCTCACCCACTCTGCCACTCGCCCACCCACTCTGCCGCCCGCCCACTCACCCACTCGCCCACTCTGCCACTCGCCCACCCACTCTGCCACTCGCTCACCCACTCTGCCACTTGCTCACCCACTCTGCCACTCGCTCACCCACTCTGCCACTCGCCCACTCTGCCACTCGCTCACCCACTCTGCCACTCGCCCACTCTGTCACTCTGTGACTCACTCACCCACTCTGTGACTCACTCACCCACTCTGTGACTCACTCACCCACTCTGTGACTCACCCACTCTGCCACTCACTCACTCGCCCACTCTGTGACTCTGTGACTCACTCACCCACTCTGTGACGTTGCAGAGGGAGCTGGAGGTGGGCTGCAGTAGACACGTGCTCCGATACGGGGCGCCCTGGAACCTACAGACGCACAGAGATGCACAGAGACGCACAGACAGACGCACAGACAGACGCACAGACAGACAGACAGACGCACAGAGATGCACAGACAGAGACACACACAGACAGAGACACAGAGACAGACAGACAGACGCACAGAGATGCACAGACAGAGACGCACACAGACAGACACAGACACACAGAGACAGACAGACAGACAGACAGAGAAACACACACACACACACACACACACACACACAGATATTAGCTTAATTCAGTAGCAAATATTCCAGCAGTTAGCATTATATTATCTTAATGATTATCTTGGGCTAAAGGAAAAAATGTTTTGAGCATGACAGGTGTGTGTGAAAATTGAGTACCGGGTTTGCCAAAGGTTGCCATGCCATTGAAAGCTTTAAAGCAAGACCAGCACAAGCAGGTGTGACTAACACTGCCCCCCCACACCTGTTCAACACGCAGAAGCTCAAATCAGAGCCTCATTACCTCCATACCAAGCCTCCGGTACGCATGAGCCGTGACCCTACAGATGACCTCTGACCCTGCCCAGCGCCGGCCCTCACCCCAGGTCCCGAAAGGGCACCTCGAACTCCAGCGCCTCCTTGGTGAGCGTCTCCACCTTCTCCATGAAGTTCTTGAAGGCGGACTTGAGCTTGTGCCGCATTTCGCGCTCCATCTGCTCGGCGTAGAGGTCGTCGCGGTCGTGCATGTGCTGGTGCTTGCCCAGGTCCGTGGTGATCTCGCCCACCTCCGTGTAGAACTGCACGTCCGTGTGCCGCTTCTTCCCAAACATGATCGCGTTCTGCCAACACACACACACACCCGTCATGCACAAACACACACACACACACACACACACACCCCCGTCATGCACAAGCACACACACACACACACATACATACACACACACACACACACACACACACACACACACACCCGTCATGCACACACAAACACACACACACACACACACACCCCCGTCATGCACAAGCACACACACACACACACACACCCGTCATGCACAAACACACACACACACACACACACACACACCCCTGTCATGCACAAGCACACACACCCGTCATGCACAAACAAACACAAACAAACACACACACACACACACACACACACACCCCCACACACACCCCCGTCATGCACAAACAAACACACACACACACACACACACACACCCGTCATGCACAAACAAACACACACACACACACACACACACCCCCGTCATGCACAAGCACACACACACACACCCGTCATGCACAAACACACACACACACACACCCCTGTCATGCACAAGCACACACACCCGTCATGCACAAACAAACACACAAACAAACACAAACAAACACACACACACACACACACACCCCCACACACACCCCCGTCATGCACAAACAAACACACACACACACACACACACACACCCGTCATGCACAAACAAACACACACACACACACACACACACACACCCCCGTCATGCACAAGCACACACACACACACACACACACACACCCGTCATGCACAAACACACACACACACACACACACACACACACACACCCCTGTCATGCACAAGCACACACACCCGTCATGCACAAACAAACACACAAACAAACACAAACAAACACACACACACACACACACACACCTGTCATGCACAAACAAACACACACACACACACACACACACACCCGTCATGCACAAACAAACACACACACACACACACACATACACACACCCCCGTCATGCACAAACACACACACACACACACACACACACCCCTGTCATGCACAAGCACACACACCCGTCATGCACAAACAAACACACACACACACACACACACACACACACACACACACACACACACACCCGTCATGCACAAACAAACACACACACACACACACACACACATACACACACACCCGTCATGCACAAACAAACACACACACACACACACATACACACACACACACATTGGAAATGCCGGCAAACTGAACATGGCTTTCCACTATGCGGTATGTTCATAGAAATAAATAAAGCAATACATCATCATTAGGCTATTTATCCATTGGATATTGAAAGCAAAAATTCCCTGCTTTCAGTGAAAAATGGACCATGTTAATCAATAGACCAGTCGCCTATTTAAGCGTTATGGAACGGGAATCCCTGGTATATCGCGGAGTACCGTTACACTCCGTAGTTGTGCCAATATCCGCGATATACCTTTTTTACAATGGTTACCACATTTATCTATCAAAATTTCACAAAAGACAGACAAGACAAACTTTAAATGAATGTATTTAATGGAACTATGTTTTATGGTAATTGTATTCTTCCGCAGAACAGTAGTTTATTGGTTGCTCAGCAACATTACCTAGCAATAATGTACCCCCACTGCCGTTAGCTAGCTAGCTAGCTTGCGAGTCTACGTTACACATGACGACACACGACACTAACATACAAGCCATTTGCCTTTGGTGTAGATGTTTCTCTGGGCATCACCAGATAACATGCAGTTATTGAAAACTCGTTATGAGTCATCATTTGCTTCGCCGGGGTTTGGTGGACTTGCTGGTATTTCGATCTGAGGATGTTGCCTAGGTTGTATTTTTTTTTTTGTTCCTTCCTTTTTTTGTTAACCCAATCCACCAGAAAGGTCAAAGGACACTTTAAAATCACACTGTTTTACTTTGGTCGGCTACGAGCGGCAAGATTACATTACGTAAATTTCGGTCACAACTTAGATAATGGAGATCTACAAACGCAAATATTAAGAGAAGTGTGAAGATTCGATTCAGCCGTGCGTATATCGTGGGTATTGTCACGGCTGGAACG
>NC_083767.1:64378957-64381457 GCF_963514075.1 Conger conger | reverse complement strand
CTGCTAATACACACTATGTCACACAACAACGCCCATGCCTGAGCCTCAATGAAGACCGTGCCTGTTCTGTGTGTGTGCGTGCGAGTGTGACTGTGTGTGCGCGAGTGACAGGGTGTGTGTGTGTGTGTGTGAGTGTGTGTGAGAGAGTGAGTGTGAGTGGGTATGTGTGTGAGAGAGAGTGTGCGTGTGAGTGGGTGGGTGTGTGTGTGTGTGTGTGAGTGAGAGTGAGTGTGTGTGTGTGTGAGAGTGTGAGAGAGAGTGTGTGTGAGTGTGTGAGTGTGTGTGAGTGTGTGTGAGAGAGTGTGAGTGGGTATGTGTGTGAGAGAGAGTGTGCGTGTGAGTGGGTGGGTGTGTGTGTGTGTGTGTGAGTGAGAGTGAGTGTGTGTGTGAGAGTGTGAGAGGAGAGTGTGTGTGAGTGTGTGTGAGTGAGTGAGTGTGTGTGTGAATGGGTGTGTGTGTGTGAGAGTGAGTGTGAGTGAGTGTGTGTGTGAGTGTGTGTGAGAGAGTGTGAAAGAAAGTGTGAAAGAAAGTGTGCGAGAGTGTGTGTGAGTGTGTGAGTGTGAAAGAAAGTGTGAGAGAGTGTGTGTGAGTGTGTGAGGGTGTGTGTGAGCGGGTGGGTGTGAGTGAGTGAGTGAGTGAGTGAGTGAGTGAGTGAGTGAGTGAGTGAGTGTGTGTGTGTGTGAATGTGTGTGTGTGTGTGTGTGTGTGTGTGTGAGAGAGAGAGTGTGTGTGTGTGTGTGTGTGTGTGAGAGAGAGAGAGAGTGTGAGTGTGAGTGTGTGTGTGTGTGAGAGTGAGAGAGTGTGAGTGTGGAGTGTGTGTGTGTGAGAGAGAGAGAGAGTGTGAGTGTGAGTGTGTGTGTGTGTGTGTATTACAGGCATGGTGCTCAGTCTGTGTGTGTATTACAGGCATGGTGCTCAGTCTGTGTGTGTATTACAGGCATGGTGCTCAGTGTGTCTGTGTGTGTGTGTGTGTGTGTGTGTGTGTGTGTGTGTGTGTGTGTGTGTGAGTGTGAGTGTGGGTGCGTGTGTACCTCAGTGATCTGTACGGTGTCTCCGATGAACAGCGCATACTTCTGCTCCTCCTTCTTCCCCTCCTTACTCACCAGTTCAGAGAATCCCAGAGACACACTGAGCACCATGCCTGTAACACACACACACACACAGACTGAGCACCATGCCTGTAACAGACACACACACACAGACTGAGCACCATGCCTGTAACACACACACAGACACAGACACAGACTGAGCACCATGCCTGTAACACACACACAGACACAGACTGAGCACCATGCCTGTAACACACACACACACAGACTGAGCACCATGCCTGTAACACACACACACACACACAGACTGAGCACCATGCCTGTAACACACACACAGACACAGACTGAGCACCATGCCTGTAACACACACACACAGACAGACACAGACACACTGAGCACCATGCCTGTAACACACCACACAGACACAGACTGAGCACCATGCCTGTAACACACACACAGACACAGACTGAGCACCATGCCTGTAACACACACACAGACACAGACTGAGCACCATGCCTGTAACACACACACACAGACACAGACTGAGCACCATGCCTGTAACACACACACACACAGACTGAGCACCATGCCTGTAACACACACACAGACACAGACTGAGCACCATGCCTGTAACACACACACACACACAGACTGAGCACCATGCCTGTAACACACACACAGACACAGACACAGACTGAGCACCATGCCTGTAACACAGACACAGACTGAGCACCATGCCTGTAACACACACACACAGACACAGACTGAGCACCATGCCTGTAAAACACACACAGACACAGACACAGACTGAGCACCATGCCTGTAACACAGACACAGACACAGACTGAGCACCATGCCTGTAACACACACACACAGACACAGACACACCACAGACACAGACTGAGCACCATGCCTGAACACACACACAGACACAGACTGAGCACCATGCCTGTAACACACACACAGACACAGACTGAGCACCATGCCTGTAACACACACACACACAGACACAGACTGAGCACCATGCCTGTAACACACACACAGACACAGACACAGACTGAGCACCATGCCTGTAACACACACACAGACACACACTGAGCACCATGCCTGTAACACACACACAGACACAGACACAGACTGAGCACCATGCCTGTAACACACACACAGACACAGACTGAGCACCATGCCTGTAACACACACACACACACAGACACAGACACAGACTGAGCACCATGCCTGTAACACACACACAGACACAGACCACAGACTGAGCACCATGCCTGTAACACACACACAGACACAGACTGAGCACCATGCCTGTAACACACACACACACACAGACTGAGCACCATGCCTGTAACACACACACAGACACAGACTGAGCACCATGCCTGTAACACACACACACAGACACAGACTGAGCACCATGCCTGTAACACACACACACAGAC
>NC_083767.1:64351457-64363957 GCF_963514075.1 Conger conger | reverse complement strand
ATAAGTGGGTGTAATGGATGCATTGGCTGATTGGATAATGGATAAGTGGGTGTAATGGATGCATTGGCTGATTGGATAATGGATAAGTGGGTGTAATGGATGCATTGGCTGATTGGATAATGGATAAGTGGGTGTAATGGATGCATTGGCTGATTGGATAATGGATAAGTGGGTGTAATGGATGCATTGGCTGATTGGATAATGGATAAGTGGGTGTAATGGATGCATTGGCTGATTGGATAATGGATAAGTGGGTGTAATGGATGCATTGGCTGATTGGATAATGGATAAGTGGGTGTAATGGATGCATTGGCTGATTGGATAATGGATAAGTGGGTGTAATGGATGCATTGGCTGATTGGATAATGGATAAGTGGGTGTAATGGATGCATTGGCTGATTGGATAATGGATAAGTGGGTGTAATGGATGCATTGGCTGATTGGATAATGGATAAGTGGGTGTAATGGATGCATTGGCTGATTGGATAATGGATAAGTGGGTGTAAGGGATGCATTGGCTGATTGGATAATGGATAAGTGGGTGTAAGGGATGCATTGGCTGATTGGATAATGGATAAGTGGGTGTAATGGATGCATTGGCTGATTGGATAATGGATAAGTGGGTGTAATGGATGCATTGGCTGATTGGATAATGGATAAGTGGGTGTAAGGGATGCATTGGCTGATTGGATAATGGATAAGTGGGTGTAAGGGATGCATTGGCTGATTGGATAATGGATAAGTGGGTGTAAGGGATGCATTGGCTGATTGGATAATGGATAAGTGGGTGTAATGGATGCATTGGCTGATTGGCTAATGGATAAGTGGGTGTAATGGATGCATTGGCTGATTGGATAATGGATAAGTGGGTGTAATGGATGCATTGGCTGATTGGATAATGGATAAGTGGGTGTAATGGATGCATTGGCTGATTGGATAATGGATAAGTGGGTGTAATGGATGCATTGGCTGATTGGATAATGGATAAGTGGGTGTAATGGATGCATTGGCTGATTGGATAATGGATAAGTGGGTGTAATGATGCATTGGCTGATTGGATAATGGATAAGTGGGTGTAAGGGATGCATTGGCTGATTGGATAATGGATAAGTGGGTGTAAGGGATGCATTGGCTGATTGGATAATGGATAAGTGGGTGTAAGGGATGCATTGGCTGATTGGATAATGGATAAGTGGGTGTAATGATGCATTGGCTGATTGGATAATGGATAAGTGGGTGTAATGGATGCATTGGCTGATTGGATAATGGATAAGTGGGTGTAATGGATGCATTGGCTGATTGGATAATGGATAAGTGGGTGTAATGGATGCATTGGCTGATTGGATAATGGATAAGTGGGTGTAATGGATGCATTGGCTGATTGGATAATGGATAAGTGGGTGTCCTGGCGCTACCTTCTCCAGCCCCTCTGCCGCCAGCATGTCGTTCCAGCTCTTCATGTACTCTCCGGGAAACTTGTCCTTGATGAACACGCCCACCGTCTTGCCCTCCTTACTGCCCCGAATCGCCTCCAGCATCTTCTCAAAGTTCACCTTGTTACTCTCATTCTGGAGCAAAGGAAGAGCACCAATCAGAGCGTGCAGGGCGGAGCCACAGAGAGCACCAATCAGAGTGCGCAGGGCGGAGCCACAGAGAGCACCAATCAGATCGTGCAGGGCGGAGCCACAGAGAGCACCAATCAGAGTGCGCAGGGCGGAGCCACAGAGCACCAATCACAGCGCGCAGGTAGGGGGGGCGTGTTTTGGGGCAGGGGGTGGGGGGGCCTCACCTTCTCTCGCACCAGCAGGCTGATGGGGGGAAGGCCGTTGGCATTCTCGTTGCCTTTGGTTACGGCCACCTGCTTGAGAAACTCCACCTTCTTCTTACTGGCAAGGAAGAGTATCTTGGACTCGCAGAAAACCATGATGGTGTCCGTCAGCTCGTATCCAAAGAGCCAGGTCTGCGGACAAGAGCACACCATCACTCCCAAAATGCAATCTTACAAGATTTTACTCAAACAATGAACATCACACACACACACACACACACACACACACACACACACACAGATGAGTGTTACCTGCAGAGCTGTAGATTTGGCGTAAACAACCTCCTCATCGACCCCAACAGACACCACGATAGCGTCCACCTTCCCAAACTCATCCTCACCTTTCTGTGAGAGAGAGAAGCGAGAGAGGGAGGGAGAGAGAGAGAGGGAGGGAGAGAGAGAGAGGGAGGGAGAGAGAGAGAGGGAGAGAGACAGAGAGAGAGAGGGAGAGAGGGAGAGAGGGAGAGAGAGAGGGAGAGAGGGAGAGAGAGAGAGAGAGAGAGAGAGAGAGAGAGAGAGAGAGATGAGCTTGTGTATGGCAGCAGCAGGAAGCACAGGAAGTTGAGGAGCAGTGGGCACATGGTGGTGCTAAAATTTGGGGCCCACGTTAGGCCCTTAAAACCAACTTGCCATCATTTACTTCACCCTGCCTTGTGGGGCTCAGGAGGTAAGAGCAGTCGTCTGGCAGTCGGAGTGTCCCTGAGCAAGACGCCTAACCCCCAATTGCTCCCGACGAGCCGCGGGCGACATGGCTCAGGCAGTAAGAGCAGTCGTCTCATTGGCTCAGGCAGTAAGAGCAGTCGTCTCATTGGCTCAGGCAGTAAGAGCAGTCGTCTCATTGGCTCAGGCAGTAAGAGCAGTCGTCTCATTGGCTCAGACAGTAAGAGCAGTCGTCTCATTGGCTCAGGCAGTAAGAGCAGTCGTCTGGAAGTCTGAGGGTTGCCGGTTCGATCCCCCGCCCGGGCTGTGTCGAAGTGTCCCTGAGCAAGACACCTAACCCCCAAATGCTCCAGACGAGCTGGTCGGCGCCTTGCATGGCAGCCAATCGCCGTTGGTGTGTGTATGAATGGGTGAATGAGAAGCATCAATTGTACAGCGCTTTGGATAAAGGCGCTATATAAATGCCAACCATTTACAAGCTGGTTGGTGCCTTGCATGGTGTGTGTGAAGGAGAAGCATCAATTGTAGAGCACTTTGGATAAAGGTGCTATATGAATACAACCATTTAATTATTTGGGCCAACCTACTCGTACCAAAGCATCGTAGCTCACCATGTGCTTATCATTATGGCCACAGGCTACCCGACCCAGCACCACGACCTCAAGCCCATTATCTCAGGCTGGTTCCATGAACATGACAGTTGCTTCACTTTACTCCAATCGCCTGCACGGTCCCCAGATCTGAATGCAATATCGCTGAGTGTGTGCAGCATGAACGTGTACCTGTAAAATACGCAGGAACAGCGCGATGCTATCCAGTCAACAAGGTTTCCAGCACCTTACTGAATCCGTGCCATGATGAATTCAGGCAAAACGTCGTACTTGGTGCTACATAGGTGTACCTATTAAAGTGAACACGGTGTGTTTGGCTACAGTCGGACTGCTGTGCAAACGGATTCTGCAGCACGAAGTTTCTACTGTAACTTTGGCCAAGACGGTGTGGAGTGTTTTGAACCGCTTATTACTGAACTGTCCACGGTTATTTTAAAATTAGTATTTTAGCCGAACATCTTCTGTCTTTACGGAGGGACAGGTCTTCTCCGTTGCAGACTGGACAGAACAACCACTTGTATTTTAATGTTCAATACGGATCACCGCAGACCGTGACAGCAATTTTAAAAGTTCAAAATATAACTTAGGGTTTTATATATCAGCGTGTTGGAGATCAGTTGGTGATATCAAGTGAGGGACGCCGTTGTACAGCGTAGTTCAATGTCCTGTTTGAAAGTGCTCCGACTAAGCTAGCTGCTAGCTAGTAAGCGAAATCAGCAGCGTGACTAGAACTCAACTTTGTTTGCCAAGAGTTCCGAGTTTATAAATACCGGGGACGTCTAGCAACTATTTAAAATAAGCTTTTGTTCCAAAGCTATTTGACGAAATGTGGCAAAATAACGAAGCGCCAGCAGTACGGTTACATTTCTGGGTTGCTGCTAAGCTATTAGCTACCCTCGTTAGTCTCTCCATTTGCCTGCTAGAACTACCATGGATTCGTACTGGAATCGCCAGCACGCCGTGGTAATTTAATGTATTTATCTATATGTCCTTGAAATTAGGACCATAAACATTAGCTCCGATATTACTGATATTTGTCGCGTTTCGCTGAGCTGCGCACTTCGTGGGCACAGTTTCGCTGTTCGTGGCTGTGCTGAAAGTTAACTGGATACCACTGCTGAGCTACAGCGGCCTCTGTTCAGCACACTGCCGGCCACAGAGGCACCAACGCCGCATCACGTCAACGCGAGTGCGGCTTTCTGCCAACACCTCAATCCGGGGATGGCCGCGCATAACAGGGGTTTACAGTCTCATTCCGTGTCCGGTTTATATTACCTTCCAGTTGCCGTACAGGCGTTTGATCCGGCGGTAATACGCCTCCTTGTCTAAGTTTACGGCCATCGCGTCTTCCGCTGCTCCAAAAACTCCAGGTCGCGGCTTCAGGCCCGATCAGTGAAGCATCGGTGGCGCGCTTCCCACGCCTCGCGCTCGCAGCTTCCTCCTGGCCCAACTCAAAGACACGAAAGTCTTTTTTAAAATATTGTTTTATTATTCTTTATATTTTATTGTTTTCAAATCGTACTATTATATTCCTGATGGCAACTGAAATCCGTGCATGTTATGGGAAACAGTCGTTTTCTATTGTACCATCGTACGAAAACGTGCAACTGCGGTTAAATGTCTACAAATGTGTACATGGATCGCTAAACACATTGCTGTTTGTATCACGCATTGATACGCATATATTTAATACCCCTCCCCCACCTTTCTCCCCTCCCCCTGCTACAGGGCCAACCTACTCACGCAAACACGCAAACTCCGACACATGTGCAATACAGCATACTGCAGTTATGTTCAATAATCAGTGATATCATATGCTATAATACATTAAAACCACGTTGCCTCCATATTCATAATCGGATCATATTCAATCATGCGTATCTGTGATTTTGCACGTTCCCATACGCAGATATTTCTTATTATTTTGCAACTGCCCTCAGCATTTGATTTTCGTCTGCTTTTAGTTTTTTGTCAAACATACGGCCGCTTCCGCGACCACATTCAACCTCCATTAAATGCAGGAGCGTTCGCGTGGCTCGTCTTTGTGTAGTTTAGTTTCTTCCTCGCCTCCCATTGGCTGTCCGTCTCCCTTTTCATATATTTCCCGCGCCCCTCTTTTCCCGCGTTCTGTAAAGTGCGGGATATCAAACAGAGCCCCCGTGTTGTGATTGGCCCATTTACACTGGGGCGGCACCTTCATACAGTCTAAATTGCGTTTTATTTCAAAACACCACCGAACTAAAAGCAGCGTTACAGATGTTTTAATAGTCTTTTTGAAAGCGCTGTGTGTATTGCAGTTTTTTTTTGTTGTATCTTAGGGATGACCAGTGTTGCTATGAGAGGATCTGGGTGAGCTGATCAGACCATACAGGACATAGCAAAGGGCAAGACATTTCATAAAACAATCTTAAAATCGATTCTAAAAGATACACGCAGCCAGTGAATAGATTTGAGGACCGCCATAATGTGACCAAAAGTAGCATTCTGACCTTGTGTTGGAGCAGGAGGGCGGACCACATGAAAAAGCACTGCCATGGTGATAGTCTTTTTTATTTTATTTTTCAATCCAGCCCCCCCACAACTTTGGAGGTCAACTTTATGAATTCAGTTATTACATGTTTATGCATGAATCCTCCTGCCCACCACCCAAATACAAAAAAACAAAAACACAATAACACAGAAACACAATAACACAAAAACACAGAAAAGAAAAATAAGTACATCATTTTCCCCTTCTCTTCCCGAACCCGAACCAACCACATATTAACTATTCATTTGCTTCTTCTTTTATTATACCGTAATGATCATTATAATCATCTTCTGCCTTCCACATGAAATGTAATTGGCTTATTTATTTCACATTTTCAGCCTCCATAACTATACCCCATCTCAGCCTCCATAACTATACCCCATCTCAGCATCAGCCTCCTATATCCCATCTCTTGCCATAAGAGACTCAACTCTACTGTGATACAAAGGTCTCACAATCTCTCAATTCTTAAAACCTCCACAGACGTCAACCCAAAGATAAATACCTTTGCCAGATAAATAAGTATGTGACCTATTGTGTGTTTCTTTTTTTACATCACCCAGTAACACTTTAAACAAGTCTAACTGAAAAGAAACCTTATACACAGATAACCAATTCTTCCTGTAAATGGTCTACACCTCTTCCTGGCAGAATCGCCATAAGGAATGACTTTATTCCCCAGAAATTTAGCATTGTTTTAGTTCGAAACGTATTAGCTTATACTGAAAATATCTTATTTTTGGATCAAGTGTTGTTTTTTTAAAGGACTAGGAATACCTGGTCCCATGGGACTGGTGTGTCGAACATATTTTCCCATCTAGAATTTTATATGGTGTAGCACCCAAGTTCTTTATTCTTAAGTAAAATGTGTCTTTTTTTAATCTTCATTCCCGTTAAACAATTTACCATTTTTATATGTGGCCTGCAGACTAACGGCCAAATTGCTAATATCTGATTTCCTGTATGGTGGTAATGCTGTATTGACTGTATGGTGGTAATGCTGTATTGACTGTATGGTGGTAATGCTGTATTGACTGTATGGTGGTAATGCTGTATTGACTGTATGGTGGTAATGCTGTATTGACTGTATGGTGGTAATGCTGTATTTACTGTATGGTGGTAATGCTGTATTGACTGTATGGTGGTAATGCTGCATTGACTGTATGGTGGTAATGCTGTATTCACTGTATGGTGGTAATGCTGTATTGACTGTATGGTGGTAATGCTGTATTGACTGTATGGTGGTAATGCTGTATTTACTGTATGGTGGTAATGCTGTATTTACTGTATGGTGGTAATGCTGTATTTACTGTATGGTGGTAATGCTGTATTTACTGTATGGTGGTAATGCTGTATTGACTGTATGGTGGTAATGCTGTATTGACTGTATGGTGGTAATGCTGTATTGACTGTATGGTGGTAATGCTGTATTTACTGTATGGTGGTAATGCTGTATTGACTGTATGGTGGTAATGCTGTATTGACTGTATGGTGGTAATGCTGTATTTAGGCCTACTGTATGGTTGTAATGCTGCATTGACTGTATGGTGGTAATGCTGTATTGACTGTATGGTGGTAATGCTGTATTGACTGTATGGTGGTAATGCTGTATTTAGGCCTACTGTATGGTTGTAATGCTGCATTGACTGTATGGTGGTAATGCTGTATTGACTGTATGGTTGTAATGCTGCATTGACTGTATGGTGGTAATGCTGTATTTACTGTATGGTGGTAATGCTGTATTGACTGTATGGTTGTAATGCTGTATTGACTGTATGGTTGTAATGCTGTATTGACTGTATGGTGGTAATGCTGTATTGACTGTATGGTGGTAATGCTGTATTGACTGTATGGTGGTAATGCTGTATTTACTGTATGGTGGTAATGCTGTATTTACTGTATGGTGGTAATGCTGTATTTACTGTATGGTGGTAATGCTGCATTGACTGTATGGTTGTAATGCTGTATTTACTGTATGGTGGTAATGCTGCATTGACTGTATGGTTGTAATGCTGTATTTACTGTATGGTGGTAATGCTGTATTGACTGTATGGTTGTAATGCTGTATTGACTGTATGGTTGTAATGCTGTATTGACTGTATGGTTGTAATGCTGTATTGACTGTATGGTGGTAATGCTGTATTTACTGTATGGTGGTAATGCTATATTGACTTTATGGTTGTAATGCTGTATTTACTGTATGGTGGTAATGTGCCGACATTGGAATACATGTTTGTAAGACATGAGTTTGCTTTCCTCGTTGACTATGTCCTTTATAAAAATATCTTTGTCAAACATGCATTTCCAAAAAATCTTTGTTCTATTGACCATCATGTTGGAGATTAACCATATTATTTGTTGTAGGACTTGTTCTGCATTTTCCGGTTGATGGAATTGTAATTGTAACCAACTTTGTAGAGTTTCTTCCGAAAATGTGGAGACATGAGAAAAAATCTCATTAACATGAAATGCGCAGGAATGGACAAAAGGCTTTACCAGACATAGGATGAACACTCTTGAGTAATTTACTTGAAAACCAGTTTGAATTGAAATATAATTTGAGGATAAGAGAGGCTTTAAGTGAGATTCAAGGCTTTTAAGTTGAGTAATTTTAAACCGGCAGATACATAGTCATTGTAGAGATGTGTACGTTTAATTTTATGAGGTTTATCAGTCCAAATACATTTGAATACCTTCTGTTCTTATGTTTTGAAGAATAATTCACTAGGAGCTGGTAATGCCAAAAATAAATATGTAAATTGGGATAGAACTAATTAATTAATAATGGTTATTTTGCCATACCAGGTCAGATGTTTCCCTTTAAAGCACTTTACAGTTTAGCCTCACACACTCACACTCACACACTCACACACACAGTCACACACTCACACTCACTGTGCTTCAGCATCCCACTGCCCAACCTTCACCGGCCTCTGTGAGAGACATTCATCTTTGAAGGCATCATTCTCCTCTCTTTTTATTGTATTTATTGTATTACTGGCCCTTAGCTGTGGCTGAAATCAATGTCATGCAGTAATTATTTGCCCTGATGAAACCATTGTCATACTGATATAAATTTGCTGAACTGAAATTATTGTTTTGTGTTTGAATTGACTCGGAGACAAAACGATTCAAATAAAAAAAATATCTGGAAGGTAAAGCAGAGGCTCAGGTTTATTCCCATTTTACAGGAAAATATTTTTAATAGTTTTATGTGATTATTTAAAAAATGAAAATCCCTGGGATTCCTCAGTGTTTATGTACAAGCACAAAATGTGGAGTGGGAAAGACTCAGACAAACCCTGAACAGAAAGAACAACACTGAGTTTACACACACACACACACACTGCTTACCCTCTGAGTTCACTCACTCACTCACTCACTCACTCACTCACTCACTCACTCACTCACTCTCTCACTCTCTCACTCTCTCACTCTCTCACTCTCTCACTCTCTCACTCACTCACTCACTCACTCACTCACTCGTGCGCATGCACGCTCACACACAGTAAGAGAACACTGCATTGATAGCTGTCAGTGCTGAGGAGACCCCCCAAATGGAATGTGTCTGGGCAGTGAGTGGGGTAATGTGGGATCCAGTGGAGATCAAGTGCAGGTTCTGTGAGTTCAGCAGACCTGTCGTACAGCAGAGTTCAGTTACAGTCGAGCAGCGGGTTCCAGCCCCCCCTGCCCCCCCCCGCCTGCTCTGCTTCCACTCCATCACGAGTAGATGGTGATGACCTCACTTCCTCCTCCCCTGACCAATAGGACGCGCTCCAGCCCCTCGGTCAGCACCTCCAGAAACTCCATATCTGCCACAGAGTCAAGATCTCTTCCCCACCATGTGACTCGCTGCAGCCAATCACAGTTATTTTTGTTTAGAGAGAAAACACTGGGTGTGTGCTGCTGTGATGAGAAATAAACTCTCTCTCACTCTCTCACTCTCTCACTCTCTCACTCTCTCACTCTCTCACTCTCTCACTCACTCTCTCACTCTCTCACTCTCTCACTCTCTCACTCTCTCACTCTCTCACTCTCTCACTCACTCACTCACTCTCTCACTCTCTCACTCGCAGTATAGCGCAGCAGTCAGGATTAAACCCTTTGTTACAATAGTGGGCTTTGTTACTATAGCAACCTGTGTCTCACCAAACCCATGCATTTTGCGAGTTCATTATGTGGCCAAGCAGTGAACTAGTATGCTTGCCATGACAACCATCACAGCTGTTCAGCACTTGGGTATCTGACCATGCTGTATATGTCCAAGAAGATTTGGGAATGCTGAGGGAATGCTGTGGGAACGCTGAGGGAATGCTGAGGGAACGCAGAGGGAACGCTGTTGGAACGCTGTTGGAACGCTGTGGGAACGCTGAGGGAACGCTGTTGGAACGCTGTGGGAACGCTGTGGGAACGCTGAGGGAATGCTGAGGGAACACTGAGGGAACGCTGAGGGAACGCTGGATGAAGGATACAGTTTTCGTCTCCCTCCTGGTTCCTGGGAGGTCCCGGCATGTTGAGCAGCACCAGCCGAGCATCATGGGACTTGTTGACGATGACCTCGTTCAGCTTCACAGCAGTGTGCATGCGACGCACGTTGGAGTGATCCCTGCAGGAAAGCACAGTTAGCTGTGTATGCTAATCAGAATGTACTGAGTAACAGCACAGTTAGCCGAGCATGCTGTGAGATGTTGGTGAGATGGCAGTGAGATGTTGGTGAGCTGTTTGTGAGACGACAGTGAGATGTTGGTGAGATGTTTGTGAGATGTTTGTGAGATGTTGAGACGGCAGTGAGCTATTTGTGAGATGTTGGTGAGATGTTGGTGAGATGTTGAGATGGCAGTGAGATGTTGGTGAGATGATGGTGAGATGATGGTGAGATGATGGTGAGATGATGGTGAGATGATGGTGAGATGTTGGTGAGCTGTTTGTGAGACGACAGTGAGATGTTGGTGAGATATTGTTGAGACGGCAGTGAGCTATTTGTGAGATGTTGGTGAGATATTGAGACGGCAGTGAGATGTTGGTGAGATGATGGTGAGATGATGGTGAGATGTTGGTGAGATGATGGTGAGATGTTGGTGAGATGTTGGTGAGATGATGGTGAGATGATGGTGAGACGGCAGTGAGCTATTTGTGAGATGTTGGTGAGATGTTGGTGAGATGTTGGTGAGATGTTGGTGAGACGGCAGTGAGCTATTTGTGAGATGTTGGTGAGATGTTGGTGAGATGTTGGTGAGATGTTGGTGAGATGTTGAGACGGCAGTGAGCTATTTGTGAGATGTTGGTGAGATGTTGGTGAGATGTTGAGATGGCAGTGAGATGTTGGTGAGATGTTGGTGAGATGACAGTGAGATGTTGGTGAGATATTGTTGATGGCAGTGAGGTGTTGGTGAGCTGTTGGTGAGATGACAGTGAGATGTTGGTGAGATATTGTTGAGACGGCAGTGAGCTATTTGTGAGATGTTGGTGAGATGTTGGTGAGATGACAGTGAGATGTTGGTGAGATATTGTTGATGGCAGTGAGGTGTTGGTGAGCTGTTGGTGAGATGACAGTGAGATGTTGGTGAGATATTGTTGAGACGGCGGTGAGATGTTGGTGAGATGTTGGTGAGACAGCAGTGAGCTATTTGTGAGATGTTGGTGAGATGTTGGTGAGATGTTGAGATGGCAGTGAGATGTTGGTGAGATGTTGGTGAGATGACAGTGAGATGTTGGTGAGATATTGTTGATGGCAGTGAGGTGTTGGTGAGCTGTTGGTGAGAAGACAGTGAGATGTTGGTGAGATATTGTTGAGATGGCAGTGAGCTATTTGTGAGATGTTGGTGAGCTATTTGTGAGATGTTGGTGAGCTGTTGGTGAGACGCCAGTGAGATGTTGGTGAGATGATGGTGAGATGTTGGTGAGATGTTGGTGAGATGATGGTGAGATGGCAGGACTTACGGCCTCATGCTCAGCATGTCTCTGAACCCCTGGGGCGTGCTGCAGGCGGACTGCGCTCGCATCTGCTGAGCACGCTCTTTGGTCCAGGTCATGTGGACACGCCGATGCTCTGTAGTAGCTCCGCCCACACTGCGGTCCCCAGCGTCCGTGTCATCATCATCGTCTGAGCCGATGCTCGTCAGACGCAGCATGGAGTTCCTGTCCTTCACCAGCTGGGCCTGAGACCACGCCCATCAGACCACGCCCATCAGGCCACGGCCATCAGACCACGCCCATCAGACCACGCCCATCACACCACGCCCATCAGACCACGCCCATCAGGCCACGCCCATCAGGCCACGCCCATCACACCACGCCCATCAGGCCACGCCCATCACACCACGCCCATCACACCACGCCCATCAGGCCACGCCCATCAAGCCACGCCCATCAGGCCACGGCCATCAGGCCACGCCCATCAGACCACGCCCATCAGGCCACGCCCATCACTTCAGACTCCATCCATCACCAACCCCCATCAGACTCCAACCATCACCAACCCCCAACAGACTCCAATCAGTCAGTGATAAATGACCACCCTAAAAGTAAAAGCTGAGCTAAACACACCTGGGAAAAAATTATCTCCAGGTTTTTCCACAACTCTTTACCATCTGCTGTCTTCTACCTACTACCTATTGTCTACCATCTCCTATTTATTATACCATCTACTGTGTACTACTGACTATCTCCTGCCTGCTACCTGCAGTCTAGTAGGCAGCCCAGTCCCAGTATAGCTCATGTTCTGCTCCGAGCACACTGGAGCTCTCCACCTGTGAGGGTGGGGTCACACGGGGGCGCGAGCACTAAAGCCAACTCTACATCTCTACTGAACACCACAGGGACCAATCAGGCTGCAGATACACTTACATCATCAAAGCTCCACCGCACACGC
>NC_083767.1:64336457-64338957 GCF_963514075.1 Conger conger | reverse complement strand
ACGCACTCTCACACTCACAGACACTCACTGACACTCACTGACACTCACTGACACTCACTGACACTCACACACACACACACACACACACACACACACACACACACACACACACACACAGTCACACACAGTCACACGCACGCACAAACACGCATTCACGCGCACACACACTCACACACACACACACACACACACACAGTCACACACACACGCACACACACTCACTGACACACACTGACACACACTGACACACACTGACTGACACTGACTGACACACACACACACACACACACACACACACACACACACACACACACAGTCACACGCACGCACAAACACGCATTCACACGCACACACACACACTGTCTCACTCCCTCACTCACACACACTCTGTACTCACTTGTCTCTCAGTACCACTCCCTCGACGCAGGCTCCGAACAGGACCACACTGCTGAGGTCTAGCGCTGGAGCTCAGGAGAACAACACGATTTCAACACCAAGACAATGTTCAGAGAACATTTCATATCGACACAAGTATCAGTACAACACCATTACAACATCCACATAACATTCTCAGAATGTTCCCTATCTACACCAGTATCAGAGTGAGAGGGAGAGGTAGAGGGAGGGAGGGAGAGAGAGGGAGTGAGAGGGTGGGAGGGAGAGGGCGAGAGAAAGAGAGAGGGAGGGAGGGAGAGAGGGAGGGAGATGCTACAGAAGGATACAGATGAGTGAAGTGGTGAGGATGGCCAGGATGGTGCCGATGGGGATGGAGCGCTGGGCGTCTCTCAGATCCCCCGACCGGTTAGAGCCTGCCATGATACCTGAGAGAGAGACATGACCATTACACTGAGAGAGAGAGAGACATTAACACTGCACTGAGAGAGAGAGAGAGAGAGAAACATTACCATTACACTGAGAGAGAGAGAGAGAGAGAGAGAGAGAGAGAGACATTAACACTGCACGGAGAGAGAGAGAGAGAGAGAGAGAGAGAGAGAGAGAGAGAGAGAGAGACATTACCATTACACTGAGAGAGAGAGGGAGAGAGAGAGAGAGAGAGAGAGATTAACACTGCACTGAGAGAGAGAGAGAGAGAGAGAGAGAGAGAGAGAGCGAGAGAGACATTAACACTGCACTGAGAGAGAGAGAGAGACATTACCATTACACTGAGAGAGAGAGAGAGAGAGAGAGAGACATTAACACTGCACTGAGAGAGAGAGAGACATTACCATTACACTGAGAGAGAGAGAGAGAGAGAGAGAGAGAGAGAGACATTAACACTGCACTGAGAGAGAGAGAGACATTACCATTACACTGAGAGAGAGAGAGAGAGAGAGAGAGACATTAACACTGCACTGAGAGAGAGAGACATTAGCATGAGAGAACAAAAACAAAGAATTGAGTTCTTCACACCAAAATGGGGAGTTAGGCAGGGCTGAGTCCAACACTGTTCATGATTTAAATGAATGAGTTAGCGATGCAGCGGTCTCCAGCCCTGGGCCTCCACACAGGACATAAGTACTCTACACCCACTCCACACATGACATAAGTACTCTACACCCACTCCACACATGACATAAGTACTCCACACATGACATAAGTACTCTACACCCACTCCACACATGACATAAGTACTCCACACATGACATAAGTACTCTA
Source organism: Conger conger (assembly GCF_963514075.1). NCBI lineage: Eukaryota > Metazoa > Chordata > Actinopteri > Anguilliformes > Congridae > Conger > Conger conger. The sequence goes on along the minus strand of NC_083767.1, from coordinate 64,337,301 downwards.
CACCCACTCTACACATGACATAAGTACTCTACACCCACTCTACACATGACATAAGTACTCTACACCCACTCTACACATGACATAAGTACTCTACACCCACTCTACACATGACATAAGTACTCTACACCCACTCTACACATGACATAAGTACTCTACACATGACATAAGTACTCTACACATGACATAAGTACTCTACACCCACTCTACACATGACATAAGTACTCTACACATGACATAAGTACTCTACACCCACTCTACACATGACATAAGTACTCTACACATGACATAAGTACTCTACACCCACTCTACACATGACATAAGTACTCTACACATGACAGAAGTACTCTACACCCACTCTACACATGACATAAGTACTCTACACATGACATAAGTACTCTACACATGACATAAGTACTCTACACCCACTCTACACATGACATAAGTACTCTACACCCACTCTACACATGACATAAGTACTCTACACATGACATAAGTACTCTACACCCACTCTACACATGACATAAGTACTCTACACCCACTCCACACATGACATAAGTACTCTACACATGACATAAGTACTCTACACCCACTCTACACATGACATAAGTACTCTACACATGACATAAGTACTCTACACCCACTCTACACATGACATAAGTACTCTACACCCACTCTACACATGACATAAGTACTCTACACATGACATAAGTACTCTACACCCACTCTACACATGACATAAGTACTCTACACCCACTCTACACATGACATAAGTACTCTACACATGACATAAGTACTCTACACATGACATAAGTACTCTACACCCACTCTACACATGACATAAGTA
>NC_083767.1:64313957-64326457 GCF_963514075.1 Conger conger | reverse complement strand
TGTTGGCGTGTTGGTGCTGTGGAAAGTGGAGGAGTGTTGGCATGCATAGCGTGTTGTTGGCGTGTTGCTGCTGTGGAAAGTGGAGGAGTGTTGGCATGCATAGCGTGTTGTTAGCGTGTTGGTGCTGTGGAAAGTGGAGGAGTGTTGGCATGCATAGCGTGTTGTTAGCGTGTTGGTGCTGTGGAAAGTGGAGGAGTGTTGGCATGCATAGCGTGTTGTTGGCGTGTTGGTGCTGTGGAAAGTGGAGGAGTGTTGGCATGCCTAGCGTGTTGTTGGCGTGTTGGTGCTGTGGAAAGTGGAGGAGTGTTGGCATGCATAGCGTGTTGTTGGCGTGTTGGTGCTGTGGAAAGTGGAGGAGTGTTGGCATGCATAGCGTGTTGTTGGCGTGTTGGTGCTGTGGAAAGTGGAGGAGTGTTGGCATGCATAGCGTGTTGTTAGCGTGTTGGTGCTGTGGAAAGTGGAGGAGTGTTGGCATGCCTAGCGTGTTGTTAGCGTGTTGTTAGCGTGTTGGTGCTGTGGAAAGTGGAGGAGTGTTGGCATGCATAGCGTGTTGTTGGCGTATTGGTGCTGTGGAAAGTGGAGGAGTGTTGGCATGCATAGCGTGTTGTTAGCGTGTTGGTGCTGTGGAAAGTGGAGGAGTGTTGGCATGCATAGCGTGTTGTTGGCGTGTTGGTGCTGTGGAAAGTGGAGGAGTGTTGGCATGCCTAGCGTGTTGTTGGCGTGTTGGTGCTGTGGAAAGTGGAGGAGTGTTGGCATGCCTAGCGTGTTGTTGGCGTGTTGGTGCTGTGGAAAGTGGAGGAGTGTTGGCATGCCTAGCGTGTTGGGGCTGTGGAAAGTGGAGGAGTGTTGGCATGCATAGCGTGTTGTTGGCGTGTTGTTAGCGTGGCTCGGACCCTGCTCAGCGGCGCTGCGGTCGGGCGTGCCGGCGGTCGTGCCGGCGGAGGTGGAGACGGCGCCCGAGGCTTCGCTGATTGGCTCGCTGCGGCTGACGCTCTCCCGCGAGCCGAAGCGCACGCGCCCGCTGGACCGCGAGCTGGCGTCCGGCGACGTGTCCGACAGCCCCGGCAGGTCCTCCGCCTTCGTGGGCGTGACCGTGAAGCGCACCGACGCCATGGCAACTGCTCCAGCACTCAACCTGGCTCCGCCCACCGTCTCAGGCCGCTTCACTCAGGCTACGGATTGGCTACGAGAGGGAAGCTGGACAAACACGTACACTGAGCTCCTTAATGTTTGGGACAAAACAAGCTGCACAGGCCTGCATCACCGGGGAAGATATCCCAGCATTTGGTGATATCTATGGGTCCCAAAAACAATGGTGTCCTGAAATGGGGGGGGAGGCTATGTTGTAATTTCAACATGGAGAGATCTGCTGAGAAAAGGGCAGATAATCTACATTTTAACTGCATGTGAATTCTTTGATTACAAATCTAAACTTGAGGAGCCAAACCAAGAAAGAAATAGTTATTGCTTTGTCCCAAAAATTATGGAGTTCCATTTTCCTGTTTAAACACACGGTGTACTATACATTCAATAATTTAGAACAACACTCAAGCTTAAACTTTAGATTAATCAGAAGTCAATTGAAGAGAGAGAGAGAGAGAGAGAGAGAGAGAGAGAGAGAGAGAAAGAGAGAGAGAGAGAGAGAGATTGTGCAATTCTGACAAACTCAGATTAGTGTCTGTTAAGGATTCGCCGTCTCTTTTTCCAGATAGCTTTATGGTACATGTGAAAGTATGCAACTGCGTTCCTTCCTCTTTACTACCGGTCATGGGGGAATAGAAAATACTTATCTAGCCATTTTCTAACACGAGATAAGGATGAAAACGCAACGTCATAAGAATGAGTATGTCGCAGTATAGCGCTCAGGTGCGAGCGCAAGCAGAGGTGTTGGATCGGACCTCTGCGTGCGAAAACATTATTATACAGAAGCGGTTCCAGCCAGTTTAAAACTGGCGAAATGCGGAGGCGAAACAATAAATAGCGCAATAGAGTAATTGGCTAACTACTCATCAGCCCAAAGGCTAGCTAGCTAAGGTTTGCTCACTGACCAAATAAACAGTTCACCGAATCTACCCTGCAAAGCTTGTCTTTCGTGTTTTGTTCGGCAGCCAAATTCCATGACAAAAAGGGGTGTGTATCATGGACAGTCAGATGCGAAATCACCCAAGCTAGGTAGCTAGCTAACGTTAGCTGGCTAACGCTAAGGGTAGTAATTCTGCATTTTATCTCACAGAAGAATGACACCCATCAAAACGTACGGACGAAAAACCCATAAAGATACAATTTACAATTTAACAATACAGACGTAGACACACGGTAACAGTGACGTTACTAACTACCTAGGAGGTAACGTTCGCTAGCTAAATTGGAAATTACTAGTTAATGTTACCTAACAGCCTGTAACGTGCATGGACATCTGCACCTATCGTGCCGCACTAAACATGCTGTTCATGCTGCCTACAAGGCTGCTCGCTGAACATCCCAAACTGCAATGCAGCCCATGAACCGCAACCAAAAGAACCGCGTAGAAATCTCAACCGGTGAGTTTAAATTAGCTAACAGTTACCGTTAGCTAGCTAAGTAGCCAAGGCGTGTGAATCTGTCACCCATTTTTTAACTCTGCGGTCAATAACGTTACATGACCTAGTATTACATTATCCATAACTGCGGATCACCAAATACGCCCGACTGCACACTTCTCAGATGTATCCAACTTAAGTATGAATGTCTTTAAGTCGTTTGTTATTTTTGTGCAATGCGGTGCTGTTTCGCAGACGGAACAAAACAACCTTTGAAGTGTAGCTATATTGTATTTTGATCCTGCAATTGACTGAATTGATTGCGATAGCATTACGGAGACGGACAACATTATATACCTATGTTTTCGCACAAACTGAAACCGTGAGCTACACTAACGCAGCCCTAGCTACACTCTTTTCCAAACTAGTTAGCTAAGTTATACCTCAAAATACAGCAAGCCATCTAATGTAGGCTAACTGCCAGGAGTGCCAACTGGCTAGAATAACGTTAGCTAGACAACTTAGCTAGTGTGTTTGCTCTCAAGTAGATGTATATGGCAACACATTTCGTAAGGAATTAAATATCATTAGTCATGATTCCCCTCATATTTACCCAGATTTTCGTATGCGTCCCATAAGTCCACCGTTGTTAATTGTTCGTTGTCAGACCCATATGCACTTGCACTATGGTCACTGTCTACAGCTCTCACGCTGTCTGAGACAGCTGCGTGCGCGCTCCCCGGCTCACTGTTTCCTGGAACGTAGAGAGCACGTACTCGCACGCTTCTTCCTGGACCGGCACGTGTAACGAGAGGGATATTTTTGCCTGAGACCGAGGTGGGATTTGAACCCCAGCCTTTCACTCGTCCAAATTTTTGTTGGACGAACACGTTACCAGTCAGCTAAAAACAAAATCACCCTTAGAAAGGGACGGTATCCTACCACGAGCCGTAGCTTTCACTGTACTTCACCGTGCGACTGAACTAGCGGAGCTAGTCCTGCTACATACGTTCTCTCGGAAATGAACATTGTTCAATGCAGAATGTATTTATTTGAGTAAACCATAACCATAACGGATCTATAGTATGCATGTAAAATATCCTGCTGTCAATGAAAGATAAGCTTTTTAAAATTATTATTCCCTATGACCATAAATCTATAACTTAGTTGCTTTCCTTCCCTCAGTGACACCTGGAAGGCAGCAGGTTCAGCTCAGCCAGCCACAGAGCTACTTTTCTTGAATGTATTAAAAAAAAATCAATGTTACTGAACTAGCTAGTTTGTGAAACCGGCGCGATTAGTTTTCTAGTTCTACAAGCTGCTGCCGTCCATACTTCACTGAGGGAAGGAAAGTACCTTGGGCAACGTAGTTCCAATCAAGATAAGCGTTGAACAGTGAACGTTGCGTTTCTTCGCCATCTGTAGGCGGCCATAAGTGCGCCGTCACAACAGCCACGCCGTTCGCAGCCAATAAGGGGGACGTCGTCAACACCGTCTTCTGTTCGAATTCTTTCGAAAAATATCAACTTGTTTGTGTTTTCGAAATGGCACACACCGCACCACTCTAAGCTCGGTAGTAGTGCTTCCCAAGACAGTGGAGTTTTCGTTGGTAAGGAGCTATACTCAGGCCGACCATTGTCAATCTTGATCATCCACATTAATAACTGACGTGGTTCCAGTTTACTCTGTAACTTGTCGGAGAACGCCTCAAGAAATGCAAGCGCACATGAGCAACCTATAGTACCTGCATTAGTCAACATCAAAGCAGTCTAGATAGAGTAAATAGATTTTATGAACGTCTGTAATTGAGTAGCCTACACATGGTTCCGCAGGGGGTTTGAAAGTGGCGATGCAGTAACTGATAGCTCATATACTGATAGCCTACAGTAATATCGGTATAGTGGATTGATTCCCTGTATTGTAATGCAGGTCGGGAATTGGCCTGCTTGTGGGGTTGGATGCTGCTGTCGCTGAGAACCGGAAATCTTATTTATTTTTCACATGCATCTCTCCTTATGGGCTTCAGTAACTGACCAATCGCTGAGTGGGATGGAACTGCTGGCCCCTCCTATTCCTGGGCAATCTCTGCTCTCATTGGATGAGATGGTGGGCAGAGAGCCATCCTTCATGACTTCTATCATGACAGGTGCTAATCTTCCTCCCACTCCTCCTCCTCCTCCTCCTCACCCTGGGCCATGTCGGACACAGCCTCCTGACTACTGTGTCCACCTGAATATGTATCTATAGTATGTGTCTACATTACATTACTGTTATTTAGTGGACACTTTTTATCCAAAGCAACTTACATTGATTAGATTAAGCAGGGGACAATCCCCCCTGGAGCAATGTGGGGTTAAGGGCCTTGCTCAAGGGCCCAACAGCTGCACTGGGGCTTTAACCACCAACCATCCAGATCCCAGCACCTTAGCCACTAGGGGCCACTAGTCTACTAAGCATATTGCCTACTGTTGAGTATTTTTAGTATGCAGTGGGCAGTATGTGAAAGTATCCCCCATGCTCGGACACTCGGGTGGCTGAGGCTGTGGAGTGTGTTTAAGGGAGGCTGTGAGTCGTGTTTTTGTGCGTGTGGGCAGGTTTGATGGCTGACTGCCAGAGGAGCCCAGCAGGCCTGGGCCAGGAGGCCTGGAGGATGGGAGCAGAGCCAGGGCCCCACTCTCAGCCGGGCCGGGCCCCCAGGCCAGGAGGCTTGGAGCCCTCCTCCCCTACAGCAGCACTGTTCTACTGCCCCCTGGGGTGGCCCCCTCTCTCACCCCTGCCCCTGCCCTTACTCCCAAACTCCCCTGTCCCCTACTATCCCACACTGCCCCTGCCATCCTGCCCCCCCCAGGGCAAATGCAGCTACTTACCCCGGTGGCAGAAGTACTACCCCCCCCACCCCTTCCCCAGAGCCCCCCCCACATACTGCTCTGTGTGAGTCCTGACAGTACACTTCTGTTTCTCTCTCTCTCTCTCCCTCTCTCTCTCCCCATCTCTCTCTCCCTCTCCCCCTATCTCTCCCTCTCTCTCCCTCTCCCCCTATCTCTCTCCCCCTATCTCTCTCTCCCCTCTCTCTCCCTCTCCCCCTCTCTCTCACTCTCCCCCTCTCTTTCTCTCCCTATCTCTCCCTCTTTCTCTCTTTTCCCTCGCTCACTGTAGAATACAAATGTAGTTACTGGCAAAGCATGCATATAAATTATAAATAATATGCAACATATTAATATCACAATAATAATGTCAAAATAATAATGATGATAAATGTAACAATATATTTAAATGTAACAGTAACAGCAACAGTAACAATAATAAGTCACTCTGCCCCCCAGCCCAGTGTGCTCTCATGCGGAGGGGGAGTGGTGCTGTCACTCAAACGCTGATGCCCTGGAGCCCCGCCCACACACCACCTCCAGGTGGGTCACTCACTCACAGGATTGATTATTCATTATTGGAGAAAATAGACTATTCAGGAGTATTGATTATTGATACTTATGTTATAGGCACTTCGGATGGGATGAGGTCATATAACATTTTAGTCATTTGACTAAGTGATACAAAACACTCTTTAAACGCATCCAGTGCATATTGGTCTTCTCTTTCTGTGTGTGTGTGTGTGTGTGTTTCAGCCAGCCCAAAGAGCACAGGACCTCAGATCTAAGGAAGAGGTCAAAGTTCAGGGAGGGGTCAAAGGTCACACATAAGGCCATAAGCTGCAGGACCCGGAGTTTCAGTCAGCTGGACACTGCAGGTGCAACACTACCACCTGTACACACCAGCTCCTACACCTGTACCAGCATGCAACACTGGTCGGCCTGTAGCGTAGTGGTTAAGGTAAAGGACTGGGACACGCATGGTCGGTGGTTCTAATCCCGGTGTAGCCACAATAAGATCCGCACAGCCGTTGAGCCCTTGAGCAAGGCCCTTAACCCAGGGGAGGATTGTCTCCTGCTTAGTCTCATCAACTGTACGTCGCTCTGGATAAGAGCGTCTGCCAAATGCCAATAATGTAATGTAATGTAATGTAACACTACCACCTGTACACACCAGCTCCTACACCTGTACACACCAGCTCCTACACCTGTACACACCAACTCCTACACCTGTACACACCAGGTCTTACACCTGTACACACCTGCTCCTACACCTGTACCAGCATGCAACACTACCACCTGTACACACCAACTCCTACACCTGTACACACCCACTCCTACACCTGTACACACCAACTCCTACACCTGTACACACCCACTCCTACACCTGTACACACCAACTCCTACACCTGTACACACCAACTCCTACACCTGTACACACCAGGTCTTACACCTGTACACACCTGCTCCTACACCTGTACCAGCATGCAACACTACCACCTGTACACACCAACTCCTACACCTGTACACACCCACTCCTACACCTGTACACACCAACTCCTACACCTGTACACACCCACTCCTACACCTGTACACACCAACTCCTACACCTGTACACACCAACTCCTACACCTGTACACACCAGGTCTTACACCTGTACACACCAGCTCCTACACCTTGTACACAAGTGTATTATAAAGCCAAATGATTGTCAACTTTTGTTCTCTCTGCCTCTTCCCCATTGGCAGCCATTTTTGTTTGCCGTACACTGTACCTTTTACATCTGTTAGTTAACATTGAATAATGTTTGTGGGAAATAGTAAAGCATTTGAATATGTTGGTGAATGTTTGCTAAAGTATGCTGTCTTAAAGCTGCACTGGGGCGTGTTTACGCCAGTGTTAATGTCTCTCTCTCTCTCTCTCAGTGCAGTGTTAATGCCACTCTCTCTCTCAGTGTAGTGTTAATGCCACTCTCTCTCACCCTCTCTCTCTCTCTCTCTCTCTCTGTGCAGTGTTAATGTCTCTCTCTCTCTCTCTCTCTCAGTGCAGTGTTAATGTCTCTCTCTCACACTCTCTCTCTCTCTCAGTGTAGTGTTAATGCCACTCTCTCTCTCAGTGCAGTGTTAATGCCACTCTCTCTCAATGTAGTGTTAATGTCTCTCTCTCTCTCTCTCTCTCTCAGTGCAGTGTTAATTCCACTCACTCTCTCTCTCTCTCTCTCTCTCTCACTCTCAGTGCAGTGTTAATGTCTCTCTCTCTTGCTCGCACTCTCTCTCTGTGCAGTGTTAATGTCTCTCTCTCTCTCGCTCTCTCTCTCAGTGCAGTGTTAATGCCACTCTCTCTCTCAGTGCAGTGTTAATTCCACTCTCTCTCTCTCTCTCACTCTCTCAGTGCAGTGTTAATGTCTCTCTCTCTCTCAGTGCAGTATTAATGTCTCTCACTCTCGCTCTCTATCTCTCTGTAGGGTGGAGAGCAGGAGGGGGGGGGGAGGCCCAGGCGGTGGCAGACAGAGCTCTCTCCGAGTACAGCCACATCATGGAGACCCTAGGGTCACGGGTCACAGGGAGGTCAGAGGTCGTTGTGGAGGAACGGGGAAGATTCACTGAATACCTGAATCAGCTGTGCCAACAGAAGGAGTTTGTCACACAGGTATCACAAACTCTGCCTTATAGCCAATATGTACAGTCTCTTATACAGGACCACATTTGGGTAGATATTTCAGTCACATTTTACAATAGATTACATGAATTGGCATTAACTAATGTAGTTGTTAATAATGAATTAATGATGTACAAATACATTTATTAAGGATGAAATTTACTTTTCATTGTTTAATGCATTAGTAAACTACTAATTCATGTATTAGTTACATTAATATTTATACATTTGGAAATTATAGGATACACTTACAAATGCTTTAACTATTTTTTCATTCAAATACGAATTGGCTTTAACTAATGCAGTTGTTAAGACAAATACCTAAACAAAGCTTTTCAGTAGTTAATTAACAACAACATTAGTTCATGTCAATTGACATAACCTAATTGTAAAGTGTGATATTTCAGTAATCTCACCGATCTCTGCTCTATTGATATTTTCACATATTACCATATGAATATTCCCCTCTCTGTTAGACAGTCCCCTCCACAAGTATTGGGACAGCAAGGTAAATTCCTTTGTTTTTGCAATACACTGAATACAATTGAGTTGTAGATGTACATGCAATGACAGATCTGAATTTGACTGATGGGTGTTTCTTGTTGCCCAGGTGTGTCCTGTTAGATTGATTGGTTAAACAATAAATAGTTCTGAATGTCTAGTCTTGTTTAGCCTTGGGGTTTTCCGGTGAAGACTGCATTTGTGTTAGAAAAGACAAACCAACATGAAGACCAGAGAGCTGTCTTTGGGAGAAAATCAAGCCATTTTGAAGCTTATAATAGAGGGGAAATCACACAAGAGCCATTGCACAAGCATTGGGGATAGAGCGTCTACAACAACTTAGAATGTCCTGAAAAAGAATGAAACTGCTGGCGTACTGAGCAACAGACATCGAACAGATCGACCAAGGAAAACAACAGCAGTTGATGACAGAAATATTGTGAGAGCTGTGAAGAAAACCCCCAAAACATCAGTCAGTGACAAACAATCTCCACAGGGCAGTCAGTGACATCACAATCTCCACAGGGCAGTCAGTGACATGACAAACAATCTCCACAGGGCAGTCAGTGACATGACAAACAATCTCCACAGGGCAGTCAGTGACATCACAAACAATCTCCACAGGGCAGTCAGTGACATCACAAACAATCTCCACAGGGCAGTCAGTGACATCACAAACAATCTCCACAGGGCAGCGGTGAAGGCATCTCAATCAACGGTTTGAAGAAGACTTAGAGAGCAGCAATGTAGAGGAAGGCGAGATTACAATTTGCAGTAGTAAAAAGTAGTACAGAGATGAGCCACAAAAGTTATGGAACAAAGTTTTATGGACTGATGAGAGGAAGAAAAACCTCTACCAAAGTGATGGAAAGGCCAAACTGTGAAGAAAGAAGGAATCTGCTCATGATCCAAAATATACAAGCTCATCTGTGAAGCACGATGGAGGAAGTGTCATGGCTTGGGCTTGCATGGCTGCTTCTGGAGTGGGTTCACTAATCTTTATTGATGATGTAACTCATGATGGTTGCAGGATAAATTCAGGAGTCTACAAAAACATTCTGTCTGCCTACTTACAGAGAAATGTATTGGGAGAAACTTCATCATGCAGCAAGACAATGACCCAAAACACACAGACTTCATTAGGAATAAAAAGTAACCCAATTGAGCTTGCATTTCACCTCCTAAAGAGGAGAACCAAACAAACAACAACTGAAAGAGGCTGCTGTAAAAGCATCACAAAAAAGGAATGCAACTGTCTCTGTTCCAATACCTAAACATTGGTTAGTCTGATATCAAAGGTGCTATGTTCAAAGTAGTAACTATGTCTAAATAACAGGAAATAAAAGCTGAAATTCTGAACTTGTGTCTAGTGTTCATCTTTTCATCTCAACTCCATATGTATTCAGTGTATTGCAAAAACAAATGAATTGGCCTTGCTGTTCCAGTACTTTTTGAAGGAACTGTATATGATGTTTCATGCTGCAGTTTAAACACCCCTTTCTCTCTCAGGTGTTGGCGTTGATAGACATGCGCTGTGTGTGTTCTCTCCTGTCTCCTGACACGGACACACACATCAACCAACAAGCACAAAGATGGGTAACCAGCTCCTCTCCGCCGGTCCGTCCCTGTGTTTGTGCAGCAGATTCTGATATCTCCTGTTTTTGTGATCATGTGTGAGACCCATCTCATCTCCCAATTCTTCTCTTGCAGTAGACATTGACCTGCCCTGGTACCAGTGCTGCAGCTTCCCCAACATAGAACTCCAACTCCCAGAGTCCCCCTGGAGCACCCATGGTGCACCTCCCCCATCACCTTTCCCACCAATCCCTGGATCTGTTACATACAGTCCCAACCACACCAAGTACACCCCTACCCAGCACATACTCACACACTCACACACACACACTCACGCACATTCTCACACACACACACACACACACGCAAACATATACTCACGCACGCACACACACTCATGCACATACTCACACACACACTCCCACACTCACACACTCACGCACATACTCTTTCTCTCAGGTTCCACAGTCTGTCTCAGGCTTGTGTGTTTCCATGTGTTCCAGTGTGTGTTATGTTCTGTGTGTGTTATGGGATTTTAGTGTGTGTGTGTGCACGCATGTGTGTGCGCATAAGAGAGACAGATTTCCATCCTGTACAGTATCATTTACAGTTTCATTTACTATGACGCCAAACATGACACATGTAGAAAACTTTGTTAAAAAAGACATACAAATAAAACTGATTAGAAATAAAATATAATTTCTAACTATCAGACGGACAAAACCACAATAAAATTAAACAGCTAATAAAATGGAATGTCATTTGTAAACCTTGAGCTGCATTTTACAATATTTTTACCAACACACACACACACACACACACACACACACACCCACACTCACACATACATACGCACACACACACAGTCCTGCAAATAAACAACTATACAGTGGTGAAATCCTCAGGTTGTTTTCTTATTGGATAAAGCTGTTCGATTTCGTGAGGCCCTCTCTGTGTTCCCATTGGCCTCCTCAGGCTGGAGATATTGGGGAAGCAGTTTCTGATATGTGGGGTGTTCTGTCAGTAACACCCGCAGATCGTCTGTTGGAGACATACAGACGTCAGTCACACTGAGACAGCTCTTCCACACTGCCACATCTACAGACACATTACTCTCCCACAGTCTACAGACACTTTACTTTGCCACATCTACAGACACATTACTCTTCCACAGTCTACAGACACTTTACTCTGCCACATCTACAGACACATTACTCTCCCACAGTCTACAGACACTTTTTACACTATCGGATCTCGTGGTATGGGATAAGAATGTAAATCCTCCAGTGTGAGTCTTCTCCTTTTGCATTCTACTGACCCATAACATCTTGTAATAAGCATGTAGGGCTCACCTGGCGTAGGCTGCCCCCTGCTGGAGAGCTCTTTATACAGCCGATTCGATTGAGGCTGAATACAACCCAACAGCGCCCCCATGAGGTCCCCAAACTCTACTGCAGTCAGACTGCCTTTACTACCACCGTCATACAGCTGTAAAACACACATTATACACACACGTTATACACACACACACACACACGTTATACACACATACACACACACGTTATACACACACACACATTATACATACACACACACATTATACACACACGTTATACACACACACACACATGTTATACACAGACACACACACACACACGTTATACACACATACACACACACGTTATACACACACACATTATACATACACACACACACATTATACACACACACGTTATACACACACACATTATACATACACACACGTTATACACACACACACACCCTCGCATTATACACACACACACACACACACACGTTATACACACACACATACACACACACACACGTTATACACACACACGTTATACACACATACACACACACACACAAGTTATACACACACTCACACACACATTATACACACACACATTATTCACACATACAAACACATTATACACACATTATATACACACAAATACATTATACACACACATTATACACACACTTTATACACGCACATTATACACACACATTATATACACACACACACATTATACACGCACATTATACACACACATTATATACACACACACATTATATACACACACACACATTATACACACACATTATATACACGCACATTATACACACACATTATACACACACACACACACACATTATACACACACATTATATACACACACACATACACACACATTATATACACACACACACACATTATACACACACATTATACACGCACATTACAGTGGGATCAATAATTATTTGATCTCTTGCTGATTTTGTAGGTTTGCCCACTTACAAAGAATGGAACTGTGCAGAATTTTAATCATAGGTACATTTTAACATTGAGAGACAGAAT
>NC_083767.1:64303957-64308957 GCF_963514075.1 Conger conger | reverse complement strand
TTACATCACCTAACAAGATATCACATTACATCACATTACATCACATTACATCACCTGACAAGATACATACATTACATTAATGGCATTTGGCAGGCACTCTTATCCAGAGCGACGTACATCAAAGTGCGAAGTGCATACCCATAACCAGGGATAAGTGTGCTGAAAGACCCGAGAAGGAAGCATTTCAACAACAAGACATTCAAAATCACTCGCTGTCCTGCTTGTATCTCGATCTTAAAGATCATACTGAAAGGTTTTTAAAATCCCATTACATAGCCGTTTTACTGCTTGTGTGAACTACCTTGACAATGAAAATGTACGGGGCTTTTCAAGCCAACCTGAAGAAGTTTGTTTTAATGTTACTGTACCTTACCCTCGTGGTTCTCTAACTTGCATAGCTTTTCAAGATCAACCATTTGAAATGCAAGCCAACATCGCTACAACTTGGCAGTCAACAAAATAAGGAACATCATACTCAGTCTGAATTGCCTCATTTGGCCAACACAACAGTTTAGCTCAGTTACGTTAACGCAACAGTGAACAGTGGTGGGATCAGGTCCGGTGCTGGTAAACTGACTTATCTTTCCATATGAGTTTTCAAATGTCTGTTTAAATTTGACGTGGTTGCTCCCGTATCTTTTATTTTAATTCTCCACATTTGGCTTGTTGCAATCATTTTGTTTGGCTCGATGAGCCTGAATTAGCGAGCTATGCTGCAAGAAATATGCAGGGTGTTGCTATGTTTGCTACTGAAAGGCTCACGGTGTGGCATGTAAAATGACGTTTTAACTAAGGAGTGTCTTTCATATAAATAATTGAAAAATAGCTGTGACATTATTCACTTAGTCACGTTCACGATGCCATTTGGCAGACTCTTACTGTTCACAAGTCCTTATTGACCTATGTCTTAGTCCAGGGTGGCCTGTAGTGTAGTGGTTAAGGTACATGACTGGGACACGCAAGATCGGTGGTTCGATCCCCCCGTGTAGCCATTGGGCCCTTGAGCAAGGCCCTCAACCCTGTATTCAGGATTGTCTCCTGTTTAGTCTTATCAACAGTACATCTGCCAAATGCCATTAATTTAATCTAATGTAATGAGTCTCAAGTCATTGTTGTGTGTGTGTGTGTGTGTGTGTGTGTGTGTGTGTGTGTGTGTGTGTGTGACTCACCAGTTTATTTGGATAATGTAGCAGTACGGGCTGAACTGGAACTCCTGCCATGAATGCCCCTGAAAGAGTCAGACCTTTGTGAGACACACATTTGTCTTTCACACACACACACACACACACACACACACATTTCTCTCTCTCTTTCACACACACACACACACACACACACACACACACATTGCTCTCTCTCTCTTTCACACACACACACACACACAATGGTTTGTGTCAGCCAGCCCCTCTGGTGACAGTGTACCCCCCCCCCCCCCCACACACACACACACACACACACACACACACCCACACTACCCCCTGCAGACACTCACCAGGTTTGTACTTGATGAGCACTGTACCGTTACTAGTGGTGCCTTCTGGGAATATTAGCATCTGACAGAGACCAGAAGAGAGATGTCACATGACCCACTGCAGTAAACCCCAACATTCGAGCACTTGAACCCCAACATTCGAGCACTTGAACCCCAACATTCGAGCATTGAACCCCAACATTCGAGCACTTGAACCCCAACATTCGAGCACTTGAACCCCAACATTCGAGCACTTGAACCCCAACATTCGAGCCCTTGAACCCCAACATTCGAGCACTTGAACCCCAACATTCGAGCACTTGAACCCCAACATTCGAGGGCTACCTGAGGCCAGCGACCATTGGACGTGAGTCTTTCTCTGAGCTGAGCTGCACACTGCCTCCTGGAGTCTGCATCCGTTCTGCTGACCAGCAGGGACTGATTAAACTCCAACAGAGCTGAGAGAGGGGGAGAGGGAGGAGAGGGGTTGTTTCACTCTTCTTTTTAATCTTCACATCCCTCTCCCTCCCTCCCTCTCCATCCCTCTCCCTCCCTCTCTCTCCCCCTCTCCCTCCCTCCTTACCCCCGATGACGGGCAGGCTGCAGTTCTCTGAGCGGGACACCACGGTGGGGAGCCCCGCCGGCAGCAGCACCAGGATGTCCAGGAAGCTGCTGTGAGGCCCGACGGCCAGCAGGGGCGCCTCGGCCCGGCCGGCCTGCCGGCCCCGCACCCGGATCCACAGGAAGCCCAGCGAGAAGAAGACCGCGCGGCTCAGCAGGAGCACGGGCGTGTGCAGCAGCCAGAGCCGCCATCCCTGCACCGGCCGCGCCCGGTCCGCCTCCGACAGCCCGGCCAATCGCAGCCGAGCCAGCGGCCACATCATCAGGAAGAACAACGCAGCAAGGACCACACGCAGAGGGAACAGCACAGCACCCAACACTGCCCCCTGTGGACACACACAGCCCCACACTCACATTACACACCCAACACTGCCCCCTGTGGACACACACAGCCGCACACTCACATTACACACCCAACACTGCCCCCTGTGGACACACACAGCCCCACACTCACATTACACACCCAACACTGCCCCCTGTGGACACACACAGTCCCACACTCACATTACACACCCAACACTGCCCCCTGTGGACACACACAGCCCCACACTCACATTACACACCCAACACTGCCCCCTGTGGACACACACAGCCCCACACTCACATTACACACCCAACACTGCCCCCTGTGGACACACACAGTCCCACACTCACATTACACGCTGAATGCTGACGGGTCTTCTCTCTCTCTCATTCCTTACTCACACTCTGCCTCACAGGCACATACCACACTACTGCATTACAAAACTGTCAAGCACCTGAATTACACCTGTTCTCCGACTTTTTTCATTTCTCATCCTTGTTTTTATTGATGTTGTGTTCTTCCTCTCAACTTGTATTGTCCCCTGTCCCCAATAAGTAATTTATCTTTTCATTTATTGAAATAAAATGTATTATTATTGTTGTTGTTATTATGATTACTATAGACGACGACTACTACTACTACAACTACTACTACTACTAGGCTACTACTACACACACACATTTCCCTGTAAACACATTTTATGGTAGAAGAACAAAGAAATACTATGGTTAATGCAGCTCATTCTAAGGAAACACACTGGTAAGAGGACCTAAATTTTCACAGTAAATTATATCCAATTACATTAATCTATCTGACTCAGTGAGTGCCCGATGAGTAACCGAAGGTTTCACCTGTCGCTAACCCACATGCTAACATCACAGGTGGATGTGATATGTACATTTGTCACGGCAATACCATCTGGCGTGCCTTTCAAAGGCGTGGCTTCAACGCAAAGTTGTAACACACACAGTCGCACTGCTGCCGCTCGCGGGTCTTACCCGGACTTTCTGTGTGGTGGTCAGCTTCAGCTCGTGCGTAAACGGATGAGAATATCTCTGCGTCGGGTCCTGTCTATCATGAATCTCCATAGCGACGCTCCAAACGTTGACAAGACGACAAGGATTAAATTGTCTCGACTGTGTGCCACTGTGTAGGCAACAACTCGTGTTCCCGAGCTTTAAAGTTTTAACATTTGCTGCGAATAAGCTAATTCCAAACGACTACTTCAAACAACAGGTCTATTTTAAAATATAGACGTAGCCTACGTCGTGCTTAACTTGAATAGCGATAGAAGCACACCTGGCAACTGTATAAAAAGTTAAACAAAAACAATGCGAACCGCAATCACATAAAATGACAAAGTAACAAAACGTTCTATGGTATTCGTATCTTCCACACCATACCACTTTCTTCTAAAACGATGCGCGTTATTAAACTCCTAGTGAAGCAAGTGAAATTATCCCCAATGCGTTCTGCTATCACATCGGAGTTCCTCACATGGCAATATGACAACAAAGTTCTGTAAAAGCAACTATTTATCGTCGTACCTGAGCCCCCACGCCCATTCACAGGTTGCAGGTCTGACCGGTTGTGGCATTCGTATCCTTAACCATACACATTCATGCAGTTTCTCTCTTGAGTAATGCGATGTTTTGAGTGCTAGAAACTTGGTGTACCGGTTGGGATAGTTTTAACAAGTAAAGACCAGTGCCAGTTTGTTTTCCCCGAATATGAATCGACTTTTTTATTATTATATTAGGCTATGCGAGAATCGCAACTTAAATTATAATAACCAAAGCGTTGATAGTGGATTAATGTCGTGCAGGTTGTGGGTTTCATGTTAGTTTAATTGATGGCGAGGTTGAACGTGATGATGTAGCTCGAATGGAGTTGTAGCTTGACATGGCTCAGTTTATGGCTTAGGATTTTGAAAAGCTGCAGGTTTTTTAAATGTCGTAAGAACAAGTTAGGTTTGTAAACGGTAGGCGGTTGTTGTTACGCGTGTATGCGCACAGGGCGGGTCTGTGATTCGCCACCGCCAGGGTTGCCCCGCTCGTTCTCTCTGTCAGGAGCACAATAATGATGAATGAGTGAATAATTAACATTTTTTAAGAAGATTGCTTGAGACACCTGCGCTGATGACCGGAGGTGGAATCGTAATTCCAAGGACGCCAACCTGTACGTGCCGAGCAATAGCTGGCGATTTACCGTCAGCTCCTTTACCTGCTGATGGGCAATTTCTGAGAAGATTCCAACACTGCCCCCTGTATATTTACATTACATTACTGGCATTTGGCAGACGCTCTTATCCAGAGCGACGTACAGTTGATTAGACTAAGCAGGAGACAATCCTCCCCTGGAGCCCCCTACACTAATCCTTACTTAATTGTCTCACTCACTCACTCACTCACTCACTCACTCACTCACTCACTCACTCACTCACTCACACACTCACACACTCACACACTCACACACACACACACACACACACACTCACACACACACACACACACACACACACACACACACACACACACACTCACACACTCACACACTCACACACACACACACACACACACACACACACACACACACACACACACA